>NW_017731991.1:447012-483812 GCF_001890085.2 Hipposideros armiger | reverse complement strand
TTTTTTTTTTTTTTTGTATTTGAAACCTAAAGCAAAGGCAACAAAAGCAAAAACATGTGGGGCTACATCAAACTAAAAAGCTTTGGACAGCTAAGGAAACCATCAAAATGAAAATGAGAGAAAATACTGCAAATCATATATCTGATAAGGGGTTAATATCCAAGGGGTTAATATCCAAAATATATGGAGGGTGCCAAAAAATGTATGCACATTTTAAGAGATGTTATTTATGTATTATTTTTCTAAGTTGAATTGAATTATGTAGCAATGTGTAGTATGATGTTCTCTCAAAGATGCCATTAATCAAATGAATGCTAGAGTCATTCACTGTATTACAATTTTAATACATTTTTTTCTCTCTTAAAATGTGTATACATTTTTTTGGCACCCTGTGTATAAAGAATGCATATAATTCAATAGCCAAAAAAACCCTAAACAAACCATAAAACCATCAATCCAATTAAAAATAGAGGATCCGCATAGAAAATTTTCCAGAAAAGACATACAGATGGCCAACAGGTACATGGAAAGATGTTCAACAGCACTAATCATTATGAAAATTCAAATCAAAAGCACAATGAGGTATCACCTCACACCTGTTAGGATGGCTATTATAAAAATTACAAGAAATAACAAGTGTTGGCAAGGAGGTAGAGAAAAGGGAACTCTTGAGCAGTGTTGGTGGAGATGTAAATTGGTAAAGTCACTCTGGAAAACAGTACAGAAGTTCCTCAAAAAATCAAAAGTAGAACTACCATATGATCCTGCAAGTCCACTTCTGGGTATTTGTCCAAAAAAAGTGAAAACACTAACTGGAAAAGATATATTTACCTCCGTGGTCATTGCAGCATTATTTACAATAGCCAAGATATGAAAACAACCTAAGTGACTATTAATGAATGAATGGGTACAGGACATGAGGTGTGTATACTCATATATACAATGAATATGATTCAGCCATAAAAAGAAAATTTTGTCACTTGTGACAACCGATGGACTTTAAGTGAAATAAGTTAGAGAAAGACAAATACCATACGATCTCACTTATATGTGGTATATAAAAAAACAAAACTGAGCTCAGAGATAGAGATCAAACTGATGGCTGCCAGAGGCATGGGGTCAGTGGTGGGTGAAATGGGTGAAGGGAGTCAAAAGGTGCATCCTTCCAGTTATAAAATAAGTAAGTCATGGAGATATAAAATATAGCGTGGCAACTACAATATATTTCATATGAGGTGTGATAAAAAAATATGGTGAATGTTTAAATAAAAAAAATTATTACAGTAAAAGGCACATTGCTATTAATCCCCTCAAAATACCCCCCTAGCATTGAATGCCCTTATCCCACCGTTCTTGCCACTTTCTGAAGCAGCTCTGGAAGTCCTCTTTTGTGAGTGTCTTTAGTTGCGCTGCCGTAGCTGCCTTGATGTCCTGAATCGATTCAGAACATTTTCCTTTCATGGTCATTTTGACTTTGGGGAAGAGCCAGAGTCACATGGTGCCAGATCCAGTGAATAAGGTGGATGAGGACACACTGTAATGTTTTTATTTGACAGAAGTTGCCATATATCAGAAGCGATGTGTGACACAAAGCGTTGTCATGATGGAGGATGAAGTAAAGAAAGACACTCAGGAAAGAGGACTTCCAGAACTGCTTCTGAAAGTGGCAAGAATGATTGGATAAGGGTGTTCGACGTGAAGGGGAGTATTTTGTGGGGGATCAATGGCAATGTATCTTTTACTGTAATCAATATTTTTTTTAAAAAATTTGTATTTATTCATTTATTTTTTATTTGGGAATTAAGGGAGGGAAACAGCATTGGGGAATCGGGGAAGGGGAACAGACAAGTTGCTGTCCTTTTGTTCTTCAATCTAGTTGTAGAGGACGTTGCTTCACTGGCCCATGTTGGTATTATCATTGCGCTCTTCCCTGGTGAAGCAGTCACTTGCCGGCCATTGGATGGCGGCTCACGGCGGCTCATGGCAGCTCACAAAAGTTCATGCCAGCTGCCGGCCAGCCCCACTGCAGCCTATGCCGACGCCAGTTGCTCACAGCAGCCCAGCTTCAGGTCAAGCTGTTGTTCACCATCTTAGCTGTAGAGGGCGCAGCGTCACTGGCCCGTATGTGGGATCTGAACCGGGGTCCAGCTGCTCAGAGATGGCATCCCAAGCCAACTCCTAACCAACGCGCCACTCGGCCGGCCCATAAATGTTTTATTTTAAATACTCATTGTATTTCTTGATCACATCTTGTATTCCAACTACCAGTATGTTACACCTTTTGTAGTTGTCCCATAGTTCTTGGGTATTCTATTTCTTTTTTTCTCCAATATTTTCTTCTCTTTGCTTTTCAGTTTTGGAAGTTTCTATTGACATATCCCCAAGCTCAGCTATTCTTTCCTTAGCTGTGTACAGTTTACTACTGAACTCATCAGAGGCATTCATTATTTTTGTTACAGTGCTTTTAATTTCTAGCATTTCTTTTTTTTTTTTTTTAGAATTTCCATCTCTCTGCTTACATTACCAATCTGTTCTTACATGTTGTCTGCTTTTCCATTGGAGCTCTTAGTAGATTAGTCATAGCTGTTTTAAATTCATGGTCTGATAATTCCAACATCCCTGCCATATCTAGGTCTGGTTTTGATGCTTTCTGTCTCTTCAGACTGTGGGGGTGTTTTTTTTTTTTTTTGCCTTTTAATACATTGTGTATAGTTTTGTTCAAAGGCAAACACTTTGTTCTGGGTAAAAGGACTTTTGGTAATGTGGTGGTGGTGGGAGGGGAAGAGTTTTATAGTCCTATGATTAGGTTTCAGTCTTTTAGTGAGACTGTGACTTTCACTATTGCCTCTCAGATTTTGTTTTATTTTCTGTTTGTATCCCCCTGGGTTGTATCCCCCTTGGATGGCTAGAGGGGACTTAAGTTGGGTATTTCTCTTCTCCCAGGTGGGTTGGGCATTGATGAAACCCCCATAGGTTAGTCTCTGATAAAACAGTTTCTCTTGAGGACAGGTCTTGTTAAGGACAGAATGCTCTGGTGTATTTCACTGTGGTTACCCCCCCCCCCACCCCCCACCCCCCAAGGCTCCTGGAGGTAAAAACTCACAAAAGTGTGTTCCCCTCACACCATGACTGGGCTCCCTCTGGAGTTTTTAACTCTCAGACTTGTCCACATTGAGCCTTCAGCCAACTTACAATTATAATTTTGGTTTTCCTGTCCTGGGGCTGGTTCCCACAGAGGTTTCTGCTCTGTTATGATTCTCTGTATGCACCAGTCTGTCTCCAGTTTTGGGGGCAGTAATTTGCCCTGTGGCCTCACTTCTTTGGTGGAACTAAGAGTTGTCAGTTTTTCAGTTCAGCATTTTATTTGTTGTTAGGATGGAATGATGATGCTGGACCAGGATTTGGAAAGTTCTGGGATATTATTTTTGAGCTTTAAATTTCCAAGGCTGCTTACTTCATAAAACTGATTAAGATTTTAATGGAGAAATTCTGGTCCCAAGATTAATTAAAAATCATAGTTAGATGTATAATAAAGCTTTCCTTTCATTTATTTAAAGAAACAACAGCTTCATGAAAAGTAGTACCTTTATTGAAAGTAAACTAAAAAGAACCAAAAAGGAGTAATAATCTAAAACATACATCTATTGCCCTAGAATAGCCATTTCTTTGGGACTAGGGCAAGCCATTTCCCAAGTAAGGGATATAAACAGTATGATTAAAAGTGATGAGACGGATTTCAGCGTGTGGTTGAGAGTTTAAATTTCTTATTTAAATTAACTTGTACACACTGTGAAATTGGTGAATTAAGTATGACTTGTAGAGAACATGCAGTTCTATTTCTTTCTATTATCCAGAGAACATACTGTTTTAAGGGTTTCTTTAGTGTGAATGTGGGGGGTGGGGGAGGGAGAGGGAGAGAGAGAGAGAGAGTTAGAGAGAGAGAGAGAGAGACAAAGAAAGACAGAGGAAGTGAAAGAGAGTACAAGACTATAACCCCCAAGATAGAAACATAGAAGCTCCTTTTCCTATAAATTTCTCTAAAATTGCAAAATCAAAAGTGAAAGAAAACAAAGAAGGAACTGGGTTATGGATCTAAGTAAGCTTGTAGTTTCAGTACTCTTGTTATCCTCAGTTCATGAGCAAGCTGCAGTCCTCAACTTCAATGGAAAGTCTCTGGTGATCAACACATTTTTCTCTCTTCCAGCCCTGGCCCTACTCTAACAACTGTTCTATAGAAACTGCCCACTAATTGGGGTCATGGGAACATGCATGTAAGACCTATGCATGGAATTACATTTATGGAGGAGTCCAATCAGTCCAAAACTGACACTGGCAGATGTTATAGTTTAGTTTAGATTCAGAGCCTTAAAAATGCTGATGTTAATTGAAAAGCAACATTTACTAAATGAAAAACTAATTAATTAAATTTGCTTTCCAACGTTTAAAGTTAGCAAGCAGCAAATATGCAAATAGAAGTTTAAAATAAAACTTCAATTGCTTATCCTTCATCATATTTTAAAATAATTTTTGTTCTCTATAGGCTCTGTACTTCTAGAAGTCAAAATGTCTTTAAGTTTAGTCATATAGAATATCTAGAAAAAAATTTAAGAAAATTGCATACATATTTAGTAACGACATACTTTAAAATTTTAGTGGGAAAGCAAATTTTATACAACTCATTACAAGGCAGCAGTTGTTTTAAAACCGGGAGCCTAATTTAATAAGAACATTAATGTCACCAGAAGTATAATGTTCCCTCCAGCTACCTTAAAAATAAATGTGAAAAGTAGAGGTTTTACATAAAAATCTTTAATCAGTGCTGTTTCTAATCCCCAGAATTTAACATAAAAAAGACACAAAAATCATTAAAATATAGATCTGTTTAGCAATTATTATTTTGGACATTTTGACAGATTCAATGAAACATTTCCTTTTGTCCACATATTGCTTGTAATAGAACTGATCACCTAAGTATATACTGGGAGTGCCAAAAAAATGTATACAAGTGGACACGTTGGTCAACCTTGCTCAAGCAGCAGTTTGCCGTACTCAGAAGTGTCTGGACGCTGATAGTAACCACTATGAGCACCTCTTGTAATTACAGAAGTCAAACATGACTTGTATTCCTCATTTGTTATCGGTACATGTTGAGTATTACAATTTTAATAGTTTTTTCCTTTCTTAAAATGGGTATACATTTTTTTGGCACCCTCTGTAGAATAAGCAGTGGCTTTGCTGGCTTGTGGTTTAATATTTATCAAATGTATTTCTCATTTTCTCTCCACTTACATTTCTTATTTCACATACCATTTGTAATAATTTTATTCAATGTTCCTTGTGGAGGACAAGAACTCTTTTCCAACTGTGGTTTTGTTGCCTCTGTTTCTGAGAAGACATTCTCCTTAGTTTCTTCATGTTCACTAGTATTACTATCTTTGAGGATCTGAAGTAAAATAAAGACATCTTTTAAGAAATATAGTTTCCATTCAATTTTATGAACATTAAACTTATATTATTACTGTCAACATAGAGACTTGCACATACAAAAGTATATTCGTGCTCTATGTCAATATGTGATATTGACATATGAGTATGGGGATGGCACAGCCGTGCACTTTGCAGGGCACCTTGACTTAGCTTTTTATAGACCTGACTCCCTGCCATTTTCATTTGTGATTCATATGTATACTAAAGAAGTGAGACCATGGTGTGGGTAGAATAATTAAAAGTGTCTCTCCTCAGTTTAACTCCCAAAGGTTACTCAACAAAACTTCTGTGGAATGAAAATACAACTAAATTGGAAAGAAGGTAAAATATAACTTATCATGGACTCATTTGAAAAGTTATGTATCTGAAAGAAAAAGGAGAAAAACATATCAAGCCTTCAGAAGTTCAAGGTTCATGCTTCCACTATTATTTATAGATAACATATTTAGATCTTCCAGGCTTTTAATGGTAGTTAGTCTAAATATGAAACTGTTGATTTAGGGGGGAAAAAGTGTTTCTGAGACTACCGAGAAGCTCCTCCCAAAAAGGCTAGAGAGCCCGGACAGAGTAAGGAAGGGGAAGGAAACAATGACTGGGGAGACAGGCACCACGCAGCTAATGTAAACGAATTACGTAGTTCTTTAAGATCAAAGTTCCTTAAACCTGATCATGGTTACTCTGTGGGAGTTCTGGTGTAGAGACTTTTAGAAAGTCTGTCACTGTACAGAAGGGCCAAGGTTAAGACACAAAGGTGAGTTTTGATTAGGGTGGCTGAAAGGTCATATACAGTAAAACTGTATTATTTTAAGTTTCATTATTTCAGAATTTATAATAAATTGACATAGATGAGGATGACGTCTTTACAGATAAAAACAGTAATCAGAATTAGTGGTGAATATTTTAAATATTTAAAAGAAATTTTTAACCCTGAAGAACTGTAGAAGCCTCTATTTAAAAATTTTTTTTAAAAAACCCCTATAATTCTAATATGAACAATTATTATTTAGTAAAACTGGACCAATGAAGTGTCTAGTTCCTTACTCTATACACTTGCAAAAATAAAACTTGGGTCTCTTCAAATACATAGCACAACATTTTAATTAGTTTAGATTTGTCTTTACCTCTTGTAGTCTAAATTACTGAGTTTTTCCTGGACATGGCAAGAAATAATAAGCCATATTTCCATTACTCCTAAAGTATGCCCTTTTTATCTCCAAAATATTCTGTAGTCACCCTTTTCTATCTTTTCATTCCTTTTGATAATTTCTTAGGACCTATTAAAATTAGCTATTATTTATTTATTTTAAATTGGGGAATTGGGTAGGGGGACCAGCCAAGTTGTTGTTCTTTAATCTTCGCTGTGGAGGGCGCCAGTCGCCATCTGGCTGCCTGTCGGCAGCTTGTGGCCTCTAAACTCAACATGCTGTGTTACAATCTTAGCTGTGGGTGGGCGTAGCCACCATCCCATGAGGGAGTTGAAACAGCAGCCTTGTTGTTTGGAGCACACGCTCTAGCCACTGAGCCATCCGGACGGCATAAAATTAGCTATTTTAAAATAACTACTTCTCATTTTTTAACCAGATATATTTAAAAAAACCTAATAAGTAAATTTGGAAATAAATTTTAAGAACAGATTGATTTTTGTGTCATATATTACAATATAGTTTAAGTTTTTACCTGAGGAGTTGTAGATGATTGGATGTTTTTATCCTCCAAATCTTCATTGTTTTCTTCTGTAATGTACATGCTAATATTTGAAAGAAAAATTATTTGAAAGAAAAAACAGGACTATGAATCCATCTGAAAACAAACATGGTTAAGTGGGATTAATTTCTGAATGACTTTTTAAATCATAAAGTTGTATCATAGTCAAGTTAGATATCTTTATAATCAAAACAGTTCCAGTATTCATTTTAGAGTTATTAACCAAAGTTGGGTGCATAAGCTTAAAAAAGCATATATTAGAAAGCTCAGCTCTTTATTTTATGCTTGAAATAATTTCCACCATTGATTTAGTCTGTCTTCAGTCACACTCCTGCACAACAGACTCTAAGAAACTTAAAATGAAATATGATCAGCTACATTAATACTTACATCTATAAGTTATTAATACATGCTGTCTTTATATATGGGTCCATTTGAAAGGGCTGTAAGGCCAACATTTAAACAAAACAAAATAGGTTATATTGTGAAGAAGAATGAACTAGAAAATAAAAGAATGAACTAGAACCAATCACAAGAAGAATAAGATCTGAAAACTTATTTTAAAATATCTGTTGTTTCTACCATCTCTGGGATCTTTGCTGCTTTTGAATGTCGGGAGAGTGTCTTTGCCTTTAAAATATTTTTCAGTTCTTGAGTTGTGGACAAAAAATTGTTCAGGACAAAATGCAGTATTTCATGTTTTAATTTTTAGGTGTTCAATAAAGACCAATTCCCCTAGTGTATTTATACTTTTTTTTAAAGGCAAGCAATTTTAATAATAAAAATTTTTAATGAAAAGGAACATTAACATTTGAGTACCTACTATACTCTAGGGGCTTTACATATACTGTCTCACTTTAATGAAGGAGAATATTAGTGGATAAACTCCTATATAGGATCATAACTGAACTTAGGACATTAAACAGAAAATAGCATTTATTTTTTAAATTTGATGAAAAAAACCTAGATGTCCAAGTCCCTTTGGAGCAAAATTCCATTTTGAAGGGACTATCAAAATGATTACCTTGTTCTTAGAATGACTACCTGTCACTAGCTGTTAGACCAGAAGCTAAGTGTTTGTAAGCTCTATGAACAAGGAATGTGGGTGAATCACCCAAGCTGCATCAAAGGACAGGCCAAGGGTTAGTACCACTAGAAAGTTGAAATTGAGTGCACATGAGTCGTGAGGTCAGGGCACAAAGTTCATCCAGTCAATAATGTTTTAATGTCTACTCTTCTGGGATCTGAAGATGAATCACAAACAAAACAAAACAGAAACGTAGGCTTCTGTTCTCATGGAGCTTATATAGTAAAACCTTGGATTGCGAGTAATTTGGTTTGCGAGTGTTCTGCAAGACGAGCAAACATTTCTTTTAGGTTGGTGCTAAAGTAATTGCGGTTTTTGCCATGACTTGTAACAATACATTTTAACTTGGTAAACAGGTAATGTTTTGCAATGTGAGTAGTTTGTTTCTGAAGTGAATTATGCTCACAAAACGAGGTATTACTGTATTCTTATTGGGGGTAAGGGAAAGACAAACAATTTTCAGATTGTGATTAAGTACTGAAGAAAATAAAACAGGATGATGTGATAGTGATCGACGTGACATTTGAACTGTGACCTGAATGAGGAGAAACGGTGAGTCATAATTAGGCTGATGGACTAGGATCGGGCAAACATAACACCAAGAGTCATACAGAGACGTCAAGAAACCAGGCAGTATATTTTAAGATCTGCAATTATGTCATGATTAGGACAGCAGGACTTGGAATCCAAGCAAGCACGCCATGCATTAGAGCTTCAAAACCTAAATAAGGAGTCTGAATAATAAACGTACAGGTTAGCAGCTATAATAGAAGCTTGATACTGTGATAAGCAATATTTGTACCTGGCAATTACTCAATACTCTCTTTACATACCTGCCAAGAATGGAATTGGTAGGTGGTATGCACAGTAATTAAAAGCAAGGACTTTGGAGCTGAGATAGAAATGTATTTCACTCTCCCCTTTATCTTTTAATAACTGTGAGAACTGATTTATCTCCCTAGGTCTCAATTTCCTTATCTGTGAAATGATACAATATTACTTAACTTATTGGTTATTGGTGAGAATTAAATGATATAACAGCTGTCACAGTTGGATTATGTTAAGCATTTAACATGAATCATCTCATTCGAATCTCATGACTCTGAGTTATTTACTATCATTATCCTCATTTTACACATGTTGAAAATGAGACAGAGGAAGGTTAAGTAATTTCCCCAAAGTCACACAGCTAGCAAGTAGCATACCTAGAATTTGAACGAAGCACTCATTAATATTAGTCAAATCCTTGTTAACCTCGGTATCATTGTTTTTTTCCTTTTAGTTATTCTGGTGATACTGCATTGTGGATGTAAGTTGCATTGTCTTAATGACTAATATATCTTCATATAATTACCGGCCATTTGAATATCTTCTTTAGTAAAGTGTCTGTTCAAATCTCTTGCCCATTTTTAAAAATGAAAGTAGAACTGCTGGATCATTTGGCAATTCTATGTTTAACTTTTGAGGAACTGCCATTCTGTTTTCCGCAGTGACTATGCCATTTTATAATCACACCAGCAATGCAGAAGGGTTCCTATTTCTCCATGGTAATTTTCTGTTATTCTGTTTTTTGATAATAGCCATCCTAATGGGAGTGACATGGTATCTCACTGCGGTTTTGATTTGCATTTCCCTACTGATTAGTGATATTGAGCATCTTTTCATTTGCTTATTCGCAAATGAAATATCTTCTTTGTGGAAATGCCTATTCAAGTCCTTTGTCCATTTTTAAATTGGGTTATTTGTTTTCTGTTGTTGAGTTGTAAGAGTTCTTTTTATATCCTGGATATTAATCACTTATCTGATAAACGACTTACAAATATTTGCTCTCATTCTGTGGGTTGCATGTTCACTAATTCCTCAATGTTCTGTAGTTAAGGTTCTGCTCCTTTCACTCCACAAATTATTCTAGCGAAGGTCATAAATAACCTCCAATTGATCACATGACACAATGAAGCATTTTTCTTTTGTCTCATGTTAAACTACTCTTTCATTTCTGCCGCCCTGTCCCTTCTCCCACCACCTTTCTTATTCCTTTCTGTCTCCTCTCTAGCCTCATCTTTCTCAACTGCTCAAAGTTGAAAGTCCTGAAGGTTCCATCCCTCGATCCTCCACTAGTTCACTGGTTGAGTGCCCCAGTGTTCCTCACCGGCTTTAGGATAAAGACAAAAATATTTAACATGACTGTCTTAGTTCAGAATACTATAACAAAGTACCATAACTGGGTGGTTTACAACAGAAATTTATTCCCACAGTTCTGAAGGCTGGATGTCCAAGATCAGGGTCCCAGCATGGCTGGGTTCTGGTGAAGGCTCTCTTCCAGGTTGCAGACTGCCGACTTCTCGTATCCTCACATGGCAAAAAAAGAGCTAGAGAGCCCTTTAGGGTTCCTTTTACAAGGGTACAAATCCCTTTATAATGACTCTACCCTCATGACCTAATTACTTCCCAAAGGCCCCACCCTCTACGACCATCTCATTGGGGGTTAAAATTTTGGGGGTAAACATTTAGTCCACCACAATGACCTATAATATCCTGCACAATATGGCCCTTGGCTCCCTCTCTAGCCTAATTTCATACCATTCCCCATCCATTTTTATCACTCCTAGCCACTCTGACGTTCATTCAGTTCCTTGAAATTGCCAGGTTTATTCTGCACGGGATTAACACTTGCTTTTCCTTCTAAATGAAACACTCCCCACCACCAATCTCCCCTTCATTTGGTTAACTCCTTTTTATCCCTCAGTTCAAGGACCATATCTTTAGAGAAATACTTATGACACCATGTCTGCCCCTAAGCTCAGTCAGGTACAATTTTTTTTTTTTTTTAGCTGAGGCATCCTGCCACTTGTTGGCAGCTCAGCGGCAGCTCAGCTCAGGCTGGACTTGAACTGCTGTTGCTCAGAGCTCGCACTCTTGAGCGAGCTCTTAACCAACTGAGCTACTCGGCTGGCCCTAGGTACAGTTTTTATATGCTCCTATAGAATATTGAACCTTTTCTTCAGAACATTATCTGTTTGTACTACATATTCATCAGAGTCATTGTTTAATGTGTTTGCCTCATTAGGCTGTAGACTCCATAATAGTATCGCACAGGTCCTTGAGGCTCTGTTCATTTATTTTCTTTTTCGATCTTTTTTTTTACTCTGTTCTTCAGGTTGGACAATTTCTACTTATCTATCATCAAGTTCATTGATTCTTTCCTCATTCATTTCCATTCTGCTATTGAGTCCATCCAGTGAATTTTTTATTTCAGATATATATATATATATATATATATATATATATATATGTATATATATATAAAATTTCTTTCTTTTTTTTAGATTTTTTTTTATTGGGGAATTGGGGAAGGGAACAGCGTTGGGGAACTGGTGAAGGGGAACAGCCAAGTTGTCCTTCAATTCTAGTTGTGGAGGGCGCAGCTAGCTCAGCTCCAAGTCCAGTCATCATCCGGCTGCCGGTCGGCAGTTCAGGGCAGCTCTGCTCAAGGTGCCGTGTTCAATCTTAGTTGCGGGTTGGCATAGCCCACCATCCCATGTGGGAGTCAAAGCGTCTACCTTATTGTTAGGAGCACATGCTCTCATCAGCTGAGCTATCTTGCCACCTGTTGGCAGCTCAGCAGTAGCTCAGCTCAAGCGTAGCTCACTGGCTCATGTGAGAATCGAACCGGCGATGCTGTTGCTCAGGGTCTTAGCCAACTGAGCCACTCGGCTGGCCTCTATTTCATATATTTTTAATTCAAAAATTTTTACTTGCTTCTCTTAAACTGTTTTTTTTCTGTTGTGAATAAGTATCTTCCCACTCATTAAACTATGCTTGTCTTTATCACATGAAACATAGTTATAATGGCTCCTTTAACATCTTTGTCTGATTAATTCCAACATCTGTGTCATTTTGTGTTGATATCTGTTGATTTTCTTTTCCCCTAAGACAATCATTCCCTGGTTCTTTGTAGGTCAAGTACTTCTTGAGTATATACTGGATGTTCTGTTGTATAGGCTCTAGGTTCTGTTAAAATCCTCTGAGGAATACTTAAATTTCTTTTGTTTGTTTGACAGACAATCAACTGGGGTAGGTGCAGATAATAAACTCTCTTTTAACTTTCTGTGGGCATTGTTTCCAAACTCAGTTATTTTTGAAGCCTTTGTTACATTGCCTTTGGTCTGTCCCATACATGAACCCCTCAGGGGCTAGTCTGTGACTTGGGCAGTGCTTTTTTCTTTCTTGGTTTTTGTTTGTTTTGTTTTGATCTTACTTCAGTTCTTAAAGTCACTACTATGCTGCTTTGGGCCTGTCTCATGCATGCACAGGTAAAGGTGACCCAAGATACTTGGTTCGGTTTATACACAGAATTAAGGAACCCCTTTCTCCAGCTTGCTCCTCTCCTGAATCTGCACCACCCCCCACCTCACTCTATGTCTCTCAAGGTCTCTTTTCTTGCTGTCTCTGGTGAGATGGTATTTTCCTCCAAGTTTTAGCTGCTGGTAATGCCATACATAGGGGGGAAATGCAAAAGGAAAACAGTGACAATAATAATAACAAGGGTTCCTCACACTTTCTTTGGACAAAAATTTCTCCCAGATTTTCAGTCCATAAGAATAGGTTTTCTGTTATAGTTTTGACCTCTTGTGCTGTCCTTACACAGTTGCATGACTGGGGCCTGCCTTCAGGTCAAAGATGCAAGCACAAGACAAATTCACTCCTGTAGCTCTGGTTCCCCTTCATAATCCACTCGCTTTTGTCTACTTTTGAGTCCTCAGGTAGTTGCTCTTTGCATTTTATCTAGTGTTTTTGGTTGTGAGCAGTGGGAAAGAGGTTGTAATACGCCTATTCCATCTTCAATGGAACTACAAGTTGTGAGCTCCCTCAGAGGGTGGATTACATCTGGTTTTACCCTTGATCTCCATAGTACCTAGCACAGGTAGGCATTCAATAAATATTTGTGGAATAAACACTGAGTAAACTGAGAACAAAAACTGCCAGGTACTCAAAATGACAACAAAAAACTAAAAAACATGGTTAACAAACAAGGCATCTTTGGTAGAAGAGTAAGAGACTCTAACACCAAGAATAGGTTTTTCAAATACATCAAGAAAAAGGAAGCAAATTATAGAATGAATAAGACCCTCAATAATTAGGCTGCAAAGACATATAAGGAATGAACAGGACAACTCAGGAAAAGGTACTGCTCCTATAGAACAAAAATTTAAAGAGTAGACGTTTTGATGAACTAGGACCCTGGCTGGGATAGATTTTTGGCACAATTTTAATGGAGGAAGTTGAAGAAGAGAAAACAGATACTTGAGTAATGTAGGGATCAAATACCTGAGTAATGCAGGCTAGGCAGAATATACGGGCCTTCTTTTTGAATACTGTGCCTGTCTGCTTTCTTCTTTGCTCTAGATATCTCCTTATCTCCATTTTCCTTTGAACGTCTCTTCCCCTAGACACCTCTTTCTCTCTTATCTAATTTTTTTAAAATGCCTATTTCCTTAATATAATATACATTTTTAAATTTAAAATGAAGGTAAGTTAAACTCATAAATTTTATCTTTCTCTTAACTCATTTTAAGGGGTCAATTTCTTGATAGAAAAACATCTTTTTAACAGCTCTGTGCAACTAGTTGAAATAAATTCGATATAAGCAAAATCCTACATGTATAATTCAGAAGTAACCGTGGTAATCCAGGTATTTATGGGTTACAGCGACTGTATCTGTTAGGAGTCCTCTCCTTAGATCTCTGGATAGCTGGCATAATGGAAAGAATGAGGGCTTTGAAATCAGAAATATACTAGTTGTATGCTCTTGGGTAAATTACAGTTCCTCCTCATCTTTTAATGGGCATAGTACCATCTACTTTTCTTGCTTCATGCTCACAGCTAGAAAAAGCAGAATCAAATTCGAGAATAGCCAACTAAATCTAAGTTTACTGGAAATTGTTGCATGCTTTTGTACACTAATGAAAAGAAGGCTTCATAGCAGCATCTTACACTTATGATCACTTCAGTTTTTAATTTTTATGCTATAATTATTTCAACAGGCTTCTTAAAATCCTTTTTGGAATGAGGCAGAGTATAAATAGATACAGACGTATCTTACTACAATATTATGAGAATAAAGTGTGATGGTTGTATAGTTCATAGCAAAAGCCATGGTATTCAACTGATGAATTTTATTAGAAGCATGCAGTGTGATCATTATATTGCTAAGCTTTGCTTTTAAAGTTGAGAAAAATTTTGATGGCTTTAGAGGTTCTAGTTTCACCCAGTTTTATTAGACTGTCTCTTTGTACGTAATAATAATGGACAGTGTGGTACTGTAAAAAGAGTTAGGCAAGCTAAGCTCTCTGCTTTTAATTTGCTATATAATAGTGAGTAAATTTCTTGTCACTTCGCCTCCCTGTACCTCAATTCCAAACCTATAAAATGGTGTAGGGAGGGAGGATGTCAGGTGATCTAAGGCCTTTAACAGTTTTGTCTATGCATTCTCTTATGGACCTACTAAGAAACAGCTTGAGAGGCGGCCAGTTAGCTCAGGTGGTTAGAGTGCAGGCTCATAACACCAAGACTGCCAGTTCGATTCCCAAGTGGGCCAAGGAGCTGCGTCCTCCACGACTAGACTGAAGATAACTACTTGATTTTGGACCTGATGGGTCCTGGAAAAAACACACTGTTCCCCAATAAAATTTCTTAAAAAAAACAACAAACAAAAACAGAAACAGGGTGAGATGTAACAGCTATATAAGACCTCAGTCAGAGGGGTAGTGGCTTGGGGGAGGGGGATTATCACTTTGTGGGGGGTGTAAATATTTTAATTAGTATGTTGCTTTGTACACCTGAAACTAATAAAAAAAGAAAAAGAAAAAGAAAGAAACAGAGTCAGAGAATACTAAAACATGCTGCTTGGGAACTTCATATCTTATTAAATATCATGTATGTAT
Source organism: Hipposideros armiger (assembly GCF_001890085.2). NCBI lineage: Eukaryota > Metazoa > Chordata > Mammalia > Chiroptera > Hipposideridae > Hipposideros > Hipposideros armiger. Next base: position 468,590 of record NW_017731991.1, on the reverse strand, counting down.
ATATGTATATCACTCAATAGGAACACTTTTTGTTTTTCCCTGCCGTGTGTTCTTGAACTTTATACTGTATTTAGGGGGTTATATTTTTGGAGCAATGTTGTGCAATGGTGACATCTAGTGACTACACCACACATCATTTAGCAAAAATTGACAACCAATTCTTAGTCTTCTAAATGTGGATGATTCATTTTGTGGCTTAGCTAAATACTTTAAAATCATTCTTCGTATTCCCCCCTCCACTATCAATATTTAGAAATACCAGTTAAATTTGGTAGTATCATTAACAATTGGATACATAATAGCTGATATTTTTAAAAAAATCATAATGCATACAGAGTTAAGAATAAACAAGTCTAAGTGAAACTGAAACTTTTTTCCTTCCATTGAAAGTGGCAGAACTGGAATTTGAATTCAGGTGTGTTTCAATATATACCACCTGCCCTTAGCCACTATACATCACTGACACATAACAGACATTTAACATACATTTATTAAATGAATACTAGGTAAAGCAAATGCATCAATATCTGTGTTCACAAGTAGTTATTGCTTTAGAACCTTTGGAACTATTGCTGCACTTCAGACAATTTTTTTTTTGAGTTTACATCCAAGATCCTCAAGTAAAAACAACTACAGTATAAGTCTTCTTGAACAAATAAATTTGAGAGCTATATCCTCAAAAAAACTATTCTTTATAAAGTGCATTCAAATTAGATCAGTTTTTAAAAAAAATAACTAGCTGGCATTATTATTTAAGGACAATACAAATCTGGGCTAAACTACTACTACAATTCAAATTGACTTTGCTACTGCTAAAATTTCTAGAGTATTTAGCGTTTGTTCTCATTAGTCAAGATAGTACCTTGAATTTTTACTCTTTTTAGGTAATAGATCTTGTTTCCACAATATAGTATTCCCCAATAAAGTATTTCAGGGTTCAGAGCAAGTTTTATATTCTTGTCTTTCCCTTAGCACCAAACACAATGGTTTCTCTCACCTACAGAATAAAGTTACCAACTTACACAGAATCCAAGGTTTCCCACAACATGGCATAAAACTATCTTGTCAGCTTTCTCTTTAGTTCTCTTGACACTACATTTTAGTCAGATTAAACTATTAATTGTTCTCATATGCATTATTTGTTTTATTTGCTTGGAATACCTTACTACTGAATCTCTTCTTTGTAAATGGTATCTATTGCTTAAACGTCATTCCAAGCCAAGTTTCCTGCAAGGTGCCCCACAAAACAGGAAGTCATCTTCCCCTTTTGAATCATACAACATTTTGTCACTTGCTCTGTCTTCCTTCTATCTGTCTGGTTGTCCTTTCTTGGTTTTCTTTACAGGCTTCTTTTCCTCTATCCATCCCTGAAATGTTGGGGTTCCTAAGGATTCTTCCCTATGCCCTCTTCTCCTCTCATTCTATATACTTTTCTTAAGAAATCTGTTTTACTCCTGTGGCTCCAATTATGACCAACATGCTAACGAGTCTGGCCTAGAGAACCTCTCCTGAGAGTCTAACTAGTATATTCAACTACTTATTGGATATCTCTACCTGATTTTCTTTATAAGCATCTTAACCTCAGTATATGCACAACTGAACTCAAGACCTTTCCCCACCTAATTTATTCCTCCTTTAGAGAATTTCCTATCTCACAGAAGGAAGCCACTTTTTATCTATTTGCTCAAATTAGAAATAGGAGTCATTCTTTCTCCTGCCTTCTCCTTCTTTGCTGACATCCAGTGAGTTACTAAATCATGTTCATACAAGCTTATAAATATTTAAAACTTTTGTCTACCTCTCACCATATAAATTGCCACCACTCCAGGCAGGCTATTAGCACTCCTCCGCCCCTCCCCGCCACCACCACCAAACACTGTAATGGCCTTCCAACTTCTCTCCCCACCTCCAGTCTTGGTCCTCCCCATTGTAATTTCTACAATACACAGTAATCTTCTAAAATGTGGGGTGATTATGGCAACTTCCTGTTTCATATTCCTTAATGGCTTACCACAGAAGAAAAACATCCATATTCCTTAATCTCAGCATTGTAATAAAGGCTAACATTGTCTCTATCTTCTCATTCTTCACTTGGCATTCTAAACTTCAGCCATATGTAAAATTTAGTTCTTCAAACTTGCATTGCCTCACGTCTCCAGGATGTTGCACATGCTGTACGTTGCCTTCCAACCCCACACCCTTGCTTTTTGCCCAGATATTATCAGTTTAGAAGTCATTCTTGCAGATGCTCCCTTCAGTATTTATGCCTTCTTATTATAGTGTCCACCCCCTATCACAGCATGCACTCCACTATAATTGCTTAACTATCATCATTTATTTGACAAATACTCATTGAGAGTCGACTATGTAACTGGTACTGTATTCTCCTCTGTATATAGAATTTTGTCGATACAAGGTATTGTGGAAGCGCACATGTTATGTGGGAGAGAGTCCAAGAAGTGCTTCCTAGTGACTCACATTTCCATCTATTTCCCTACCAGACGAAATCAGTGCTGATTTCACAATCATTTCTGGGTTCTTTGAATTACCTAACACAGTAGATAAATATTTAATCACATTTAATCCACACTGCTGGATTTTCAACACATACAAAAACTTTTTGCACTGTAAGAAGCCTCCAGCCAGCTATTACTTTCTACCTAGTAGAGTTTTCCTTTGATGCCACTTTGGATATAATGAAGTGTAAAAAGCGAAGAGGCAAACTACTACAGTGAAAAATATGGGACACTGTCAGAATTCTGTGGTTAATAATTCTGCCACTTACTAGGTATGTGTCCTCAGTCAACACCCTTAACCTCTCTGAACCTCAGTTTCCTCATCTGAAAAACGCAGTTACAAAATCAAATGAGGTAAGAGAAAATAAAAGCACAGCACCAAATGTCAAGGGCTATTATTGTCATTAGCGTGAATACGGGTCTCCCTGTTACTGGTTATCCTAGCTCTACAGGCAACAAGATTTCCAAATTTCATCTTTCTTTTACCATTTAAGAGGTAGTCTTTGTCCTTCAGTAAACATATATTGATAAAAGTGGTTTCAAAAAAATACAAAGAAAGACAAGCCAAAAAATTTAACAAGTAAATATTATAGGGACAAGAGAAACAGAAGAACCAGCTTATGAAAGTCTAGAATTTGGATATGTGAACCAAGAAAACAAAACAAAACAAAACAAAACAAAAACAGGTCACAATTTTTTAAATGTTATCGAGAAAGCTGGTGGCACAAAAGAACAATGCTCTGAACCATTTCTCAGTAAAATGGTAACCCACTGAGCTGGAAAGTCAGGATATCTGCATTCAAGGACTCGTTTAGCTACTAACTTGGCCACTAATCCCCAGGTAGTCTCCTCTTCCAACACCCTGGTTTTTCTGTTCCTTGGTCTCCTTGACTCAGCTGATCTTTTCTTCCACCCTGTCTCAGCCACCCGCTCACAAGACCACAAATCTCAAATGGCCACTCGATCCTGCCCAGCTATGCTACTATGCCTCCCTAATGTTGCTATAACTGTTTGTGTCCCCTCAAAATCCATGTAGGAATCCTAATCACCAATGTGATGGTATTAGAAGGTGGGGCTTTGGGATGTGTTAGGTCATGAGGTACTTAGTGCTCTTATAAAAGGGACCCTGAGAGCTCCCTTGCCCCTTCCAGCCAACTACGAACCAGGAATCAGGCCCTCAACCAGACACCGAATTTGTCAGTACCTTGATCTTGGACTTTCCAGCTACCAGAACTATGAGAAAGAAATTTCTATTTATAAGCCACCAGTGCATTTTTTGTTATAGCAGCCTGAATAGATTAAGACAAGTATGAGTCATGTTTATCCTCCAAGATGACTATTTTCTACCTTCTCGTCACCCCTTGATACTCTTATCCAAACATTATTCCTCTTACTGACCTTGCCTCATACTTTATACTTCATTGAGAAAAAAAGAATCAGTATCAGGCAGAAACTCTCTTAGCTTCTGATTACTGAACCTACCCATGTATCTGCATCTCTACCTAAACTCACTGTCTTTCTTCCCATTAATATAAATTTTATGTTCATGTTCCTAAGACAACATTTCTACATATTTCCTGGATCCCATCCCCTTGTTTTCTCAAACTATTTCTCACTTCCAAAATACACACATTCTCTCTTACACTGTAATTTTTTCCCCTCTGGACTGGATCATTTCCATTAGCCTAAAAATAAACTTAAGTATCCCTATCTTTAAGAATCCTGCTTTGACCCCACATATTTCTCTATTACCTCCATTTTTACTCTTCTTCATAGTAAAATATCTTGAGATGTCTATACTGCGCCAACCATTTCTTCCCATTACATTTGCACTTCATCGTGCTTGTCAAAGCACCTGACTACCATATGTTGCCAAAATCCAGTAGTCAGGTCTCTTTATTTTGCTGTGAGCATGTTTCAATACCATTGGCTATGCTTTACTGTCTTAGTTTTAAAGTCGCCACACTCTGGGTTTTCTTCCTAGTTCACTGGCTACTCCTTCATGTTCTTTGTGTGCTGCTTTTCCTCTGCTTTGCCTCTCCCTAATCATTGGAATGCTGTCTGTGAACGCACTTTCCCTAGGTAGTTTTTTCTACATGCTAATGACTCTCAACTTTGTACCTTTGGTTCCTCTCATAGAACTCCGAACTTACTTTAGATTTTGAACAGGCATAGCAAACTTAAGATGAATAAAATAAAAATCCCCCCCCCACAGATTTTCCTCCTTAGTCTTTTCCATTTGGTAAACAGCACAGCCACTTACTCAAGTTCTTCTCTCTTTTTTTTTTCACCCCTATATTCAAAACATCAAGTCTGTAGGTTCTGCCTTCAAGTATAGCTCACTTCCCTCCACATCTGTATACCATTTTATCCCAAACTACTATCATGCCTTCCTGGATTAGTGTAATTGTCTTCTGATACTAATCTTTCCTGCCAACCCTTACAATCCACTCACCACTTAACTGGAGGACCAAACCTTTTTACAATGTAAATCAGATTACATCACTTCCTTAAAAAAAACTCCCTACTAGTCTCTCATCCAGTTAAAACAAATTCCAAGCTTATTAAATGGGTAGATCCCTATGGCCTAGTCAAAGCACTCCACCAAGATTTGGCCCTGACCTATCTCTCCAAGCTCATCTTGTACCACTTTCTCTATGGTGCAGCTACAGCTGTCTTTATGATGTTCCTTGAAAGAGCCAAGTTCTTTCCTACCTTAGGACTTTTGCAATTGGAGTTCTCTTTCTCCATAATGCTCTGATTCCAAGTATTTCCATGGTTGGCTTTTTTATATCACTGAGGTCTCAGCATAAATGTCAGTTCAGCGAGGCCTTCCCTAATCAATCTAAAGTAACTGCTCCCCCAGTCTCTCAGTTTTACGTTTTCCCTGCATTTACCATTATCAAAAATTTCCTTGTTCATATATTACTGTTTACCTATTTATTTTCTATCTTCCCTCACTAGAAGTTAAGCACCGTGAGAATCTTGCCAGTCTTTCTTAACACTGTATTCACAATGCCTGGAAAAGAAGTTGACTTAAAACATTTGATGAATGCCTGTCCCTGAGTAAGTCACTCAACTTTCTCTGTCTCACACTTGCAGGCATTACTGCTAGACTTAGATCTGGGTCCAGGAATATAAAGGCAAGTAAGGCATGGATCTTTGTGACTCTCATGCATTCATCCCTTCAGCAAATATTTACTGAATGTATATTATACTATGTTCCAGGTACTGTTCCTCCTCAGTGTTCAGTTTCCTCTTCAGTAAAATGGAGTTTTGCTAACTCACTCTATCTCAAGACGTAGATAAACAGGATATGAAAATAATGTGCAAAATGAAGTTTTAAAATGTTACTTTATATATTACTGCACCTGTCTCTTTCCTTTTGTCTGATAATAGGCAGAAGCTGACATGTAAACAGCAGTATAAACTCTGGTACTCACAGATAGCAATAAATAGGAATTCCCTTTTCATAGGCACATAGTAACTAAATGTTTGGGGCATCAATTGTTTAGGTGTGATAGTAATAAGTGTTAATTTTCTACATTTATGTTACACAAATAACAATCCTCTGGAATATCAAGGAGTAGGTGTGGGCCCCCTCAGTGGCACTCAGGCCAATCACCACTCTCCAGCTGCTCTTTCATAGGCCATAGGACACACCTGGAGAGAGGTCAGGGGCCTGGCACAGGCCAGTAGAGCTTTTATAAGGACTCCTGAATGATGTGCCTAACACACTGGTATGTATGCAACAACTGTCCTTAATCCTGCAAAAGCATCTAAAGTGCTTGTCCACTGTGATAAAGCCAACAGAAATAGGCAGGGATGAGGGGGGTAGAATGAGGGAGGTGAGCCTTCCCAGGATCAGCAACAATTCCTGGATCACATCTCCAATCACTGGAGCATGTGAAGGTTCATTTGCAGATATTCACCATTTAAACAATAGTCTGCACTTAATAAAATTAATTTTGCAGTCAGTCTTGACTTGCAGATATCTCCTTTCTTACTTGCAAGTATCTGTAAAATGAGAAAGAAACAAGAGAAGGGAGAGAATAACGTAGAGATGCGGGATGCGGGAGTAAAGAAAAGAGTCACGGAGAGGAGAAAGGTCTGTGGCTGTTTCCCCAGCATCTTGCTCCCTTGAACCGACAAGGGAAGAAAGGCGTTCCTGGGGGCTACTGGAAAGAAATGACCGTGGGAGATGAGGGGCTAGTGCCCAAGGTCCTGGAAAGGGAGAGATGAGGAAAATGGACCATACCTACAATTCCTTTAACATCCCCCGCTGCCCCGGGAGCCGCCCTGGTGCTCAGCAACCGCCACGTAAACCACGCACCGCTCTAAAACCGCCAGGACACGACCTCCGCGAGGGGCTCCTGGGCCAGGATGATGGCCGCTAGCTCGGCCAAGGGTGGTGGGCGGGGCCTGAGGCGGGGCTGCTGGGGAAGGGCGGGGCCTGGGTGGGGCTGCCGGCAGCGGGGCGGGGCTAGTCATGAAGGCAGTAACAGCCTGCGGACACAAGGCTTTTGGGGTTCTCTTGGACCGCCTGATGTGTGTTCCGCCTATTCAACCCTATTCAACGTCTCTTCTGAATATTAACCTATTGGGTTGTAAAAGTCCATGCACAGAGTTGACATCACAGGGCCCTTTGGACAAAAAACAGTGCCAGGGGCTGCACAGGCCAAAAGGAACTTGTTAAAAGTCAGATCATGATTCGTCTTAAGTCAGCTTAAATACAATATAATCATAAACGAGCATAATCTCTGGGAGCAAGGCTGTCTGGGCTTAAAGTTCAGCACGGCCATTCTATAGCCACGGCACCAGAGGCAAGTACGTAATCTCCTTGAGTTTTGGTTTTCTTATCTGTAAAGGATGTGGTGGTGAGAATAAATGAAGTGATATATGACAAGTGTTTGGAACAGGGCTTGGTACAAAGTAAACACTCAAAATCTTGTTATCAGTATAAACCCTTTGTTTTTTCCACATGAAATCTTATGTAGAAATCTTTACATGAAACAAATGAAGGCATAGCTGCTCTGATTGAAGGGGGGAGGTCAGTTATATTTGCAACAATGCCACTGAAAGCAAAAATACTTGTGAGGAACAAGGAGAACCTTATTCATGACAGTATTTGATATGAGGAAAACAGTTTTTAAAATGTCTTCTACATAAATGGTTCCCCAATTCTGAAATCACTTCAATAAAAATAAATTTAGTCAATGACCTATTTGGTATATAAGTGCCAATTTTCTCTTCCAGTCTTATTTCTCACTAATTTTCTTTACCAACCTTAAACGACAATCAGCGTTTACTGTTTTCAAACTTTACTAATATCTGAGCCCTCCATCTAGTTGTTTTCTTCTTCACCTTACCCCTAATGTTAACCCATCAATTCAAATCACATCCATTCTTGAAGGTCCAATTCAAGTATCACCTCCTCTAAGAAGTTCACCTACCTGAGATTACTTTTGAATCATCATTTGGATTACAGCTATTTGTACATATCTTACAATTTTGTAAGGTTCTTGAAGGCAAGTATCCTGTCTTATTCACATTTGTATTCCCCAGTGTCAACTACCCACTAGAAATCAAGTCCCATTGAAAACAGAGCCCTTAAGTACCTTGTTCATCACTGTATTCTCCAGTAGCTAGCATAATGCATGGCACCTAGGAGACATGTTATAAGTTTATTCGGAATGAGTGAATGGATGGATTTTAAAACATAAGCTCTATGAAGGTAGGGGCATTTCTATTTTATTCATTACAAATATTTGAATATTACCAGGTGAATAAATAATTTTTGAAAGGCTTAGCATTCATTAATATACAACAAAAATTTATCAGTCTATATACCTTCACAGAAGTCAAATGTACTTATGTTACCTTTCATCCAACTAATTCAGTGGATGATATAGCTTTCTGAAAATAAGACACCCCTCAGAACTGCAAGAGTAAAATTTAAAAGAATCAAACTAAAATGGGTATTTATATTAAGGACTAGTAGTTTACATTAAGTCAGTATTTTCTTCCTTGTAGTTTTCTGTGTTCTAAATTTTCTGCAATTAAAATATATTATTTTGTAATCAGAAAAAATAATCAATACTATTTTTAAAGAATGTACTAGATAACATCATTTACAAATGTATGGCTCAGGAAATATTGAGGACAATCAAGGTTACCAAAGAGAAAAACACTGAAATGTGAAAATAACTTAAAGAACTGAAATCTAATCAATCTATGTAAAAAAAAAATTTCTCAGAGGGGAGATAGATGGCACCGACGGTAGGCAAAAAAGGGCATTGAAGAACACGAATTTACAGTGTTTGTTTAGCACCATCTTTGGAACTATGACAACCCTGCTCTGGAATGAGCTGTGTCCCATCCTCTGCCCCCCATCCTCAGACATATGTTTTACCTCCTTAAAATGCCTAAAAATTAATAGCTGCTTTTGTTTAATTTATACACAATGATTACTGCATTTAATATTGGTAATTTAATGAAAAGCATTCCTTGCTCCATGGATGTATACATTTTTTGAAGAATAAGCAGAATTATATAATATGAAATGTTGTAAAATTTTCTATGTAAAAGTATTACATGTAATACTGTTAAAATATCCCATGCTTTAATCAGGTGATAAATCAATAAAGTTTTAAAAACTAAAGTAAGAGAAAAAAATTTCCCCCAAACAATTGATATGTTGAAGCCCTAATCCCGGATGTGATCATATGTGGAGATGGGCCTTTGGGAGGTGATTAGGTTTAGATGAAGTCATAAGGATGGAGCCATCATGAAGGGATTAGTACCCTTATAAGAAGAGACACCAGAGAGCCAGCATGCTCTTCCCCATCCCTGTCTCTTCCCCCCGATGTGAGAACACAGAGAGAAGGAGAAGAGCCCTCATGTTGGACTTGCAGCTTCCAGAACTGTGAGAAAATACACGTCTGTTGTTTAAGTCACTCAGTCTATGGTATTTTGTTATAGCAGACTAAGGCCTGAACTGTTATGTGGCAGGTAGTTTTCTACACTGGAAGAGATGCCCCTCACTGATTCAGTCAATAAACATTGATGAAATGCCTACCGTGTTCCGTGCCCGGTGCAAAGGCTAAGGATTCAAAGATGACCAAGATAAAGCTCCCACCCCTAATTAGCTGATTTAATAGGAGACAAACATGTAAAGAAACTGAAAAAAAAGGGTTATGCGTGCTTTGACAGAAGTACATATAGGATGCATACACCCATCTTTCAGGGACTCAAAGGTAAGAGTAATAGTTTCTATCTGTGGTTGGGATAGGGTAAGTGTGGTTGGCCGAAGTTAATATTCTTTATCTAGTTAACTTGGAGATCACCAACCAAGCCAAAGGCTGTCACTTACAAGAGGGTAACAAACCTGAGACTTCACATGGTGAGCCCTGCAGAGCTCAATACTGGACAGAGAATCATAGAGATTTAGATGGTGGCTGTCCACCGAGGAGGGGTAGGAAAGAACTTGTTGCATGCTCTGTAAAATGGAACGGACAATTGGCAGTGGCTTAATAGGCTCTTCAATTATTTCTGAACTCTGTGAATTTCCATTTCTAATTCTCCTTCGGGGCTTTGAATATATATAACAACATTCTTATTTATTTATACTAACTATTTTTTTTTTAAAGATTCTATTGGGGAATTGGGGGAGGGGAACAGACAAGTTGCTGTTGTTTTGTTCTTCAGTCTAGTTGTGGAGGATGTTGCTTCACTGGCCTAAGCTGGCACCATCATTGCGCTCTTCCCTGGTGAGGCAGATCAGTCGCCGGCCTCTGGACGGCTGCTCACGGTGGCTGCTGGCCACTCATGCTGGCTGCCAGCTACACATGGTAGCTTATGGCAGCCCACTGCAGCAGGGGACTGCAGCCTACGCTGTCGCCGGCGATCCATGGCAGCCCATCCCCAGATCCAGCTGCCATTCACCATCTTAGCTGCAGAGTGCAGTGTCACTGGCCCTCATATGTGGGATCCGAACCGGGGCCCTCTGGGGTACCAAGCCATTTCTTAACCAATGTGCCACTCGGCCGGCCCCTAACTGTATTTTTGTATATGATAAATATTCAAAGCCTTTTACTTGGAGAAAAACTACTGTTGAACATGGGAACCAGCATGAACTGCAACATCCTCCCACCCCACATGCCTTTTGCTGTCTATGTCCTAATCATCCCCCACGTCCTCACTAAGACTCTACTTTCTCTGTGCCTAAACTGAATCATGCTCAGGACTGGTTAGGGCTCCTGCTATGAGCTCCCCAGCACCCCTATACTTCCTGCATAATAGCTCTTATGAGTATACTGTTTTGCAGTCATTATTTGTCTATCTCCTCTATCAGACTGTCAGATTCCTACGGACAGAAATATTGGTCTTGATGATGTGCCTGGACCAACAAAGGCTTTCAGTGAATATTTGTTGAATGAATCTAGCTTCAGAGCCTTTAAAAGTAGAAAACTAGATGAGCATTAAGTTTAAGGTGCTAGCACCAAGGTGTACCTAACCAATGAAGTTCCTTTCAAACGTCCGTTTGAAATTTGGCATAAATTAATCCAGTCCAAATTGAGATCATGCACACCAAGGGAATACAGTATCAGAGAATAATCAGAGTCAGGCAGCTATATAAATGTAGCCTGTTATGGCTTCATATTATGTTAGCTTAAGAACAATTAAGCTAGAGCGATCCAAGGTGGCAGAGTAGATAAATGCTATGCTTGCCTCATCCCATGAACACATCAAAATTACAACTAAATTATAGAACAATCAGCCCGGAGAACCATCTGAAGTCTGGCTGAAAAGTTTTATAGCTAAGAATATAAATAAGAAGCCACATCAAGACTGGTCGGAGGGGCAGAGATGAGAAACAGGCCAGCCCCAAACCTCCATGTGGCAGATGAAAATTGGGAGAGATAGTTTAGCTACAGAGGTTCCTTCCAGAGGAGCGAGGGACTCCATTTTCACTCCAGGCTCCCCAGCCCGGGGTATTGGTGCCAAGAAGAGGAGCTCCCACAACACCTGGCTGTGAAAAACAGTAGGGATTCTGATCAGCTGGTCCATCGAGCTGGGATGGAAGACTGCGGGAGACCCAGATTACCTGTGAAAGGGACCGCACACAGACCCACTAGATCACAGGCACTTACCCTGGGTATAAGTGGAGGGATGGTGATTCGGGGGACATTGGAGGTGTCCATACAGGGAGCAGACTGAGGTGTGTGGCTTTGGGCAAAGGTTGAAAGAGAGTGGCTATTTTCTGTGTGGGGTCCTCCTCCCACAGAAGCCAGCAGGTAGGCGCCATCTTTCCTGCGTTGAACCCACCCCTAGCTTACAGCCAAATCTGAATCTGATTGGTCTGGTGAGCTCTGCTCTTCCACTCCGCTCACTGAGACCCTGCCTCACCCATCTCTGTACTTCACAAGGCTTTATCTGCAGCTGAACCTTATGGGAGTCAGCAGGTGGCAGCAGGCCTCAGGTATCCTGGCTTTTTACGGAACTACCCCAGACCCGGTACTGATAGCAGCTGTTCTAGGTTCACAGACTAGATGAAGCAGAGGATCAAATCAATGATTTGGAAGACAAGGTAGCAGAAAACATGCAATCAGAACAGCAAAATGAAAAAAAGAATTTTATTTTATTTTATTAATTTATTTACTTATTTTTAAGATTTTATTGTGGAATTGGGGAGGGGAATAGCGTTTGGGAATCAGGGAAGGGGAACGGACAAGTTGCTGTCCTTTTGTTCTTCAGTCTAGTTGTGGAGGACGTCGCTTCACTGGCCCATGTTGGTGTTATCATTGCGCTTTTCCTGGGTGAGGCAGTCACTCGCCAGCCATTGGATGGCCACTCACGGCGGCTCACGGCAGCTCACGAAAGCTCACTCCCGCTGCCGGCCAGCCCCACTGCAATGTTGCCTGCGACTCACGGCAGTCCAGCTCTAGGTCGAGCTGTTGTTCACCATCTTAGCTGCAGAGGGCACAGTGTCACTGGCCCTCATGTGGGATCCGAACCCAGGCCCTGCTGCTCAGAGCTGGCGTCCCAAGCCAACTCCTAACCAATGTGCCACTCAGCCGGCCCGAAAAAAGAATTTTTAAAAATGAGGATAGTTTAAGTGCCCTCTGGGACAACATCAAGCATAACAATATTTGCACTGGTTCTCCTCATTTGTAATGTCTTTCTTTCATCTGACTCCCTTCAAGAGTTTGCACTTCGTTTAAGCAGTTTGAATATGATAATATGATACAAGTATATAAATGTTGAACAACTGTGGTGTACACCTGAAACTGAAATAATGTATGTTAGCTATATTTTTAAATAAAAATCTTTTTAAAAATGCTATTTACATCAATATTTAATAAGTAAATAAGCATGCTATTAAAATGCAATGTGTTCTAATTGAATTCACATTTAATGACCTAAAAACTTTGTTTTTTGTTGTTGTTTTAAGAAAAAACAAAATCCAGATTCACATTTCATCGGTGAAAACACCCAGGATTGGAGAAATAACAACACCACGCCAAAGTCTCAGTAGTCACTGTAACATCAGCTGTGTTGACAGTTTTTATGCTGAACATGCTAAGTAAGCACTGGCCTGTGTTACAACCTCTGAGCTACTGCTTTGGCATCCTTAACAATTGAGAGTTCACTAAAAAAATGATCAAATGGTGTCACTGTAACATAAAATGTGGTATATATTAAACTGTCTATGGTATAACAAAAACAAAAACAAAAAACCCCAATTAACAAATAGGCAGAGGACCCAAATAAACGTTTCTCCAAAGAGGACATATAGGTGGCCAATAGACATATGAAAATATGCTCAATGTCACTAATCATCAGGGAAATGCAAATGAAAACCACAGTGAGACACAACCTCACACCTGTCAGACTGCCCATCATCAATAACTTAACAAATAAGTGTTGGCAAGAATGTGGAGAAAAGGGAACCCTTATGCACTGTTGGTGGGATTGTAGATTGGTGCAACCACTATTAAAAACGTTCTGGAGATTCCTAAAAAAATTTGAAATAGAACTACCTTTTGACCAGCAATTCCACTCCTGGGTATTTATCCAAAGAAATCCAAAACATTAATTTGAAACAATATATGCACCCCTATGTTCATTGCATCATTATTTACAATAGCAAGGTATGGAAGCAACCTAAGTGCCCATCAATAGATAATTGGATAAAGAAGTGGTGGTACATATATACAATGGAATATTACTTGGCTATAAAAAAATGAAATCTTACCATTTGCAACAACATGGATGGGCCTAGAGGGTATTATGTTACGTGAAATGAGTCAGACAGAGAAAGCCAAATATCATGTGATCTTACTTATATGTGGAATCTAAAGAACAAAATAAATGAACAAAACAAAAAAAAGAAAAATTAATCTTGTTTTGAATAGAGGTGAAAGTCCTGGTAGAAGGGGATGAAATGACAGTCTAATGAAAAGAGAGGAGTGGACAGTCTTCATGCAGATCAGTTTGGTGGATTAAAATATTCATAATCCATTCATTTAATACATATTTGATATCTACTTCAAGATTAGATAGAGCTTTGAATCCTAGGTTAAAGAGTTTAGAGGGGATATAACAAGTAATAAATGATTCGGGTATGCAAACAACGTGACAAAAGCTGGAAACTGTATTTGAACATGATTATTCTAGCAACTAGGCAGGAGTCGACCTAGAGTAAAGAGGAACGTATGGGTGATACACAAAAGCAGAGAGAATCTGTTGAAGCAGTGGGAAAAAGTCTTTCTTCTAGTATCTTCTCTGCTGGCATGTCACAATGTCTGAAGTTCCTGCCATGGAAGGTCCTCTTTTGGTTAAAGGTACTATCTTTGGAAAACCCTTGTTAAAATACAAGAATATGCTACTAAGTGATGGTAACTCCCAACATAACAGTACCTCTGGCTCCCAAACCTGATCTTTCCTTTCCCCTAGGAATGTGCTTCTCAGCCTCCTCGCAGTTGGTGTGGTCATCACCAACAGACTGTAAGGGAGATATGTGTCCACTTTCACATCATGTCTTTTAAAATAAAATGCTTAGGGCTGGCCCAGTGGCTCAGTTGGTTAGGAGTTAGCTTGGGAGTACGAGCTCTGAGCACCAGGGCCACCGGTTCAATTCCCACATGGGCCAGTGGCGCTGCGCCCGAGCTGAGCTGCTGCTGAGCTGCCAACAGGTGGCAGGATGGCTCAGCAAAAATAAAAAATAAAATGCTTGCCTTGGACTTTCTTCCTTCCTTCTTCCTGAGAGCTCGAAACGAGACATGGGAGAGATCTATCTTTAACCCGTGTCCTAAACTAGGGCATGGCAGAGCCTCCAGACAAAAAGACATGGGCCTCTGAGTTACCTCCTGAGCAGAGTAGCCCTGTCGGCATCAACCAGTCGGCCAGTTTCATGAGAGGGAAATAAATTGCTATTTTCTTTTAAGTGCTGTATTTTTTGTTTATTATAGGACCTTACCTTACCCTAATTAATGTGATATTCATGAGGCTGACAAAGATTTGAGATTTTGCTTCTCTCACCTTGAGAACAGGGAGAGCCTAAAGCTGTGGGTCACAAGAAACAAATAAGAAAGGGCTAGACAGGGCACTCATTAGGCGGAGGCAAGCTCAGATGGGCCTCTGAAACGAGGACACGGGACACGGTCTTTTGTCATCTAGATATGCACAAGAGGGAGAACCAACAAAGACACTTTGTGAACTTTAACATTTTGGGGGGATCAATTAGTTACAATAAGGGGGGCAGAAATGGAGAAGAGGCAGATTAGCACACAAAGTGAGTGTAGACACTGATGAGGGGTTGCATTATGGTTTTTAAAAACAAAAAAGAAAAGAGGAGCCAAAACAAACTCAAGGCATGAAAGGCTAGGTGGTCACGAATCATGACCATGAGACAGTAATTCAGAGCAAGCTGTTGCTAGCAGAACAGGATTCTGAAGTTGGTCTTTAGCATGTTAATTTTAAATTGTGATAGTACATTAAAGTGTATATGTCCCTATACAAATTAAGATATATGATGAAGGGGTATTTGTAGAAAACAAGAAGGTAGATCAGGTTGGACATTACCACCTACAGGAAAAGGGTAATGGCTAAAAATGCTGTTGGAAGGAATAGCTATATTTTGGGTTCTATTTCATTTTAAGCTTAAACAGTACATATTTCAACATCCACCTTGATAAAAGCAGCTTCTGGTAACAGCTTTCTAATCATTATAATCAGCATTCTCTCTTTTCACCTCTAAAGTCGTATGGAAGTCTCTCCTTGAGCTTCTTCATCTATATTTTGAGGTTCAGCTTTCTGGAGAAGCTTGGGGCCCAGCAAACCAATCAGCAGACTTCCAATTGGGGCTGTGATGAGGATGGCCAAAAATGCTACCGTCAACACATCCATTCCATATTCTTCTAACTGTTTATCGCCATGTGATATTGCTGTGTCCAAAGCCACGGATCCTATTGCAGCCTATAAAAGTTTAAAGGTACAGTTGGGAAGATAAGACAAGCACATAGAAAAAAGGTGAATTATTTTATCATTTGCAAAAACGAATTGCTGGTTCTTTTGCTCAACTAAGAAAGTTCTATTAGTCTGCTTTCAAAGTTTACTGAAGTTGGTTTTGATTATTTTAAACTCCCCCTGCCCTTGCATGGGGAAAGAATGATTATTCATATGTACCCATGAATTTGCATAAGGTAAGGTTACAAAATATCAGGCAAATGTATTTCAAAACACAAGGCAAACACAGATTCATGATATTAATTAACTATAATGTGATTCTATGTACTAAGTTTCTCCTGAGCCAAGATGAAAGATGCTGGTCATTTTATTCTTTTATCTTTAGGGGTTTGGAATTAAGAAAGAACAAGATGAAAAAATGCAGTGATACTGGAAGATGGTGAAGTTTTAAATGAAAAAACATAAGAATGTGTATTGCTGTAAAGTCTAAACTAATTGTTAAACATGAAACTTGAAAAGTGGTAGGCACCTTCAAAACTTGAAGTTAATATTATTAGGTATTTGGTTAACTCTTTGCCTCAGGAGTTGGTGAAACATTTCATTTAAAGTTTATCTACTGGGAAGTCTTATAAAAATTCTCGTTTTCTTTTAGAATCAAAATGCAATATTAGTGCACATGGGAAAATAATATATTAATCATTCCCCTTATTCCACAGAACACAATAATGTTAGCCTCTAGAGCAGTGAAGCAGAAAGTATCAGGGTGCAGGAGACACAATGGCAGAGACTGCTAATTGTCCACAAAATCTGAAAGTTCCTTTCCCCCTCTATAATAGAACTGAGTTTTAGCTGGCACATTTCTGTCCAAATAGGAACTTTTTTTTTTTTCAGCCTTCTTTGTAACAAGAAAAAGCTACATATCTAAGTTCTGACCACTGAGAAGTGAGTGAAGTGTTAAATGCTACTGGTAGGTTGTTCCCTGAAAACAAATGGACACTTGTACCTTATTCTTTCCCCACTTTCCACTGGATGAGAAATGGTGAAAGTTGGACTCATGGGTGGAAGGCACATGCTAAGGATAGTGGTCACCCTGCCAGCCCTGGAATGCCCAAGCAGGACTGCTGGTGAGATATAAAAAAAATAAATAAAAACCTATCTCATTTAGTTCCTGTATTGAGGCTTCTTTGTTACTGCAGGTTATCTGGTACTTTAACTAACTCAACATTTCATGAATTCTTGGTAAGAAATGCACACATTATGATGTATAGTTGACCCTTGAACAACACCAGTTTGAACTGTGCGGGTCCACTTACACATGGGTTTTTTTCCAATAAATATACAGTGGGTCTTCCCTGTCTCCAGGTTTTGCATCTGTGGGTTCAACTAACCATAGATTTAAAACAGTGTTTTCCAGTTGGGAATCCATGGATGCAGAGGGCGACTGGAGGCACTACTCTACGTCATTTTAGATAAGGGACTTGAACATCCTCAGATTTTGGTATCCAAAGGGGGTTATGGCACTAATTCCCCATGGATATGGAGGGACAACTGAATTTTGGGGTAGTCAAAAGTTATACGTGGATTTTTGATTGGATAGGGGTTGGTGTTCCTTAAGCCCTGTGTTGTTCAGGGGTCAACCGTATGTATTTTTTTTCAGTTCTCTGTTGTGTGTTTCTTTGTATGTGTATGTATGTTTTGGGGTTTGTATATATGCTGAGTTGTGATTTAAAATATATTACTTATAGTATTCTATGAACGAAAAACTTTGAAAAACAACTAATATAGAAAAAATATACAAGAAGTCTTGTTTCTTGTGCAGTGGCAAAAGGAGAAAAAAATTCAATACAATGCTTGCTTCACAGAACATACATTATTCAACATTTCCTAGATAATTTTTCCTTATTTAAAAATTTGCTTTAATAGTAGGAAAGTTTAGAAACAAATCTTTCATATCAAAGCTACTAGAGTGATTATTCTGATATTTACCTACTAAAGTTACCAGAAGTAGTATGGAAGCTGAAGACACTGTGAGGGAGAAATGATTTCACTTCTTGTGTTATATTAAACTCATAGTATTCTTAGCTATTATGTCTGGGGCAGCTTTGAAAGTCTAATGGGAAAAAAAAACTTCTCTGGAATAATGCCCAAGCTCACAGCTACACAAAATCTAGCGTATACACCCCAAAGCTTCCTAAATTAAGAACATTTAATTTTCATTTCATGAAATAATAATTTGCATACTTAAATAATTTCAAAATAATCAGGGATGGAACAGTTAAATCTCACTTGCTATAGTTAGTCTGGAAAATAGATAATACAATCAGGAATATATTACATTTGCAATCATAATGTTGCAATTCTAATTTAATTAGCACAGTTCTAATTTAATTAGCAATTATAGGCATTCTACCAAGTTCGTGGTCAATAAATTCAAGCACCTGTTAGTACCTTGTTCATTAGAGTGCACAAATTTTAGGTCATGCAATTAAGACATTTGACAGGAGGTTCAGCTACAATAGTTTCAAAGTTTTAATATCAACTAATAATCTAGGAAATCAGTATTTTCTGAGTTGTTTGTCAACAAATCTTTCTACTTTATATATAAAGATTGTGGTCAAGCATAACTGGTCATCAATCATATTGGCATTGAAGTATTTCTAAATTCTAAAATGGACCATTCAATTTCTGTTTCACGCTCTTCTTAGAAGATATTGAAATGAAAAGAATTAACAAATATCTCTCTGGGGATTTAGAGAGCTCTGACTGATGAAAATTCAAACTCTTTCCTGCTGTTACTTCTGCTTTCTAGTAGTATAGGGATTTATTGGAATTATTGTTGTATCGATGACCTGAATAAATTTAAATGAGCTGCCCTGTTTAAGGAGTCAATTTCCCAAAAATAAAACTTTTAAAGAGTAGATTAGTATAAACTCTTTTCATAAATCAAATTTCAATTACTTACTTTCACCAAATTTGAATAAGTCCTCTTTGCAAAATTTCAAGGTATCATATAGAAATAGAAGTTAAAATGCTAAGCCATCTATCCATCATTACCTGGACTGTGGCCTTCGGAAGCCATGCAAAAGAAATAAATATCTTTTCCTTTATGTTAAAACCAGCAAAACACACCATCAGAAATGTAGTCAAAACTCGTATCAATACTGCAGTGCCCAGGGTGGCAACACTAAGGCCTGTAAGAAATACTCAATTTTTAGACATAATGAAATACTGGGGGAGAAACTGAACCTCATGGTTATGGATTCAAAATACTATCAACAGCAATAATCTAAATACATTAAAAAATTTAAAAGACAAAAATAGGCATAATTCATCAAAACATCAATATTAAGGAACAATCAGGCCATTTGCTTAAAAGAAGGTTATTTCCCCTAAATTAAAACAAGAAATTAATTAAACATATTTAAATTTTACAAAAGAGATTTGAATGTTATTTCTCTTACGCTTTATTCAACAAGAACTTATTAAATGATAACTATGTATGACAGGATTTGGATTAGGACAGGGTACACAAAAATATATAATGTATAGACTTTGCCTCTATGAATTTCAAAGTCAGAGGAAGACAGAAACACCAACAGCAAATTAATACACTGTAAGGTAAGTGCAGTATAAACATACTAGTAGGAGAGCAAGAAGAAGAGAAAATTAGTATTTTCATCAAAATGGTTGAAAAGTCTTTGCTAATACCAGAGATGATATTCAAAGTATTTACCAGCCAGTATAGAGGCAATCAGCCAATCAGAGCAGAGCTAGCTGGGCACTGACCAATCAAAATAGAAACTGGCAGTATACACGTGTTTCAACATGGTCGTGTGTGCACTGACTCCCCACTAGCCCTGGTTCACAGGTACAGTACTACATTCAATCCTTTAGAATTCTTTGCTAATAAAGGTAAATTAATCCTGATTTGCAAAATATGGGATTGTGACAAGGGCCGCTGTAGGCTACTGCACCTGAGAAAGGCATAGCTAAGGTGACTGCTAAGTAATAGGGTGACTTTTTAAAAAGGTAACATTTGTTAAGTGTTTACTCTGTGTCATGTTCTGTATTAAGCCTTATGTGCATTACTTAATCTTTACAACCTGTGGGGTAATTTTTCTCATTTTACAGTTGAAAAAAAGTGAAATTCAGAAAGGATAAATAACTTTTTCAAGTTGAAAAGGCTGTAAAACATCAGATAGACATTGCTGGAGCATCTACTATGAATCTGCCATATGGTTTCCATATAGAAAAAACTTTGTGGCTCTTTGCTGAAGGGTATTTTTCCTAGGTTGGTAGATTTTCAAAAGTTATTTGTTGCCTGAAGTACAGGATACAAGACAACACCACTCCCAGGAGGGAACATTGAAGGTTTGGGGAGAGGATGATGAGGAAGTTTTAGGCACACTGAGTCTGAAGTTTTGTAGGACTTGTAAGTGGTGTTGTCTAATCAGCAACTGGATATATTGATTTAGAGATAAAGATTTTAGAATTATATAGTTTATAATTGAAGCCACTGGGTGTAGATAAGCTCAGAGACATTATGTAAGGTGAGAAGCATAGAGACTTTGGAAAAAACTTAGAAGAGCAGCATTTAAGCCATATACAGTGTCTAGGAGGACTCAAAATGCACTGGAAAATATGAAGTTTCAGAATTCAATGTAAAAAGAGTTTCAAAGAGGTCAATAGCATCAAATGCTGCTGAGAGATCAAATAAAATAAAGACTAATAGGTATTCAGTAGATTTAGCAATATAAATCTTGGTCAATATAAATATGGTCAGAGCAGGGCTGGTTGTGTGATGGAGCAGAAGCTGGACTGAAATGTATTGAATAAAGAAATTAAGAGTTGAAATGAAATAGGGGATATGATCACCTCTTTGGAAAAGTTTGAAAAGAAGAATAGAGAGGTAGAGTGGTAGGTGAGGGGGCAAGTGAAATGAAGAAAGGATCATTTTTAATTGTGGTGAAATAACACAACAAACTTTACCATCTTAACCATTTTTAAGTATATAATTCAGTAGTATTAAGTTAAACATTGACATTTTTGTGCAGCTAATCTCCAGAACTTTTCATCTTGCAAAACTGACACTCTGTACCCATTAAACAACAACTCCCCTTTTCCCTCTCTCCCCAAAACCTGGCAACCACCACTTTACTTTCTATCTCTCTGAATTTGACTCTGGATACCTCATAAAAGTGAAATCATTCAGTATTTATCTTTTTGTGATTGGTTTATTTCAGTTCGCATAGCATCCTCAATATCTATCCATGTTGTAGTATATCTTAGAATGGAAGGATATTATTTTAGGATAAGAGAGATTAGAGTCTATTTAAATTCTGAAGAGGAGAAAACTGACAAGTATATTTAAAGATGTATAGTAAAAGGAAGAATCTATATGTGAGGTATAGAAGAAGGAGGCAGGAGATAGAGTCCCTAGGATGGGTAGAGAATATTGTGATGAGAGGAAAGAAGGAAATAATGAGTATATATGTGCAAATTAACTTTAAGTATAGTGCTATAAATCAAGAGTTTTAATATGATGGCTTTGAATGCATAAGATGAATAAAACAATAAATGAACAAATAAACA
>NW_017731991.1:443415-445805 GCF_001890085.2 Hipposideros armiger | reverse complement strand
CATATATGCATTTAGTTTAGATTACCTACATCTAATTTCTTCATGAAACAGAATAGCATATGATCCGATCAAGTTTGAATCTATAAAAATGGATCTTGAAATAAAAACAAATAAATGCCAACTAGCTAGTTTCCATAATATGCACTAAGAAAATGAATAATCTTAGTGATCTTGAACACCAGTAAGAAAAAACAAAATAATCTTACAAGAAATAGGCACACGTTTTTTAACAAACTAGCTAGTAAACACATGAAAAGATGATTAGCTTCACTCATAAAGAAATGCAAATCAGATCAATAACGACATACATTTTTCACCTATCAGATTAGCAAAATATCTGAAGATTGAAAATTCTCAGATCAGAAAAACAGATCTCACATACTGTTGGTTGGAATATAAATTGGTATAGCCTTTTAAAAGGGAAAATTGATACTATCAAAAGTTTCAGGGTGCAGGCTTGTTCATAGAGCAACCCTATTTCTAGAAATTTATCCTATAAGTTAAAAAGATATGCTACATTTTGTTGATTTTAAGATACACATTTAAACATTTCTGAAATTAGGGTGGCATGTCATAGTTAAATTTACAACATTCTTTTTCTTTCTTGGTGGCATGTAAAATAATGGTGCTTCTTAGACTTGATAGTGTCTTAGAGTTTATGAAACATGGTATATATAAGGTTATTTTATTGAGCACTTTTTGTTTAGCAGAAAACTAGAAACAATCTAAATGTCTGTTAGGTTTAATACAGTGCAGCTATACAATGCAATACTCTGCAGCCCTTCCAAAGACCAAGGAAGGCATCTTGGACATGTGAGCATGAAAAATCTTAAGTAAAGACATCAAGTTATAAATTGGCATGTAAGGGGAGAATGAATGTGTGTGTATGCGTTGGGGCATCCATTCGTATGTTCACCGAAAATAGATTTTATGATTAAATAATTTTACTAATTGAATGTTAAGAAAGTATCTGGAAAGAAAAAACTAATCTGATCAGAAGATAGTCATGAGGAGAACTTAAAATGAAATTCACCTTTTTGCTGCTCCATCCAAGGCCTGCGAGGAAAGCCATGACCAACGTACACAGCCCTCCTGACCCAGGGAAACCAAAATACATGCTGCTGAACACCGCTAGCACAGAGAACCCCAAAACAAGGAACGCTCTCTTCCATATAAGTTTGTCCTTGAAGAGAAAGAAGGTTGGTTAACTCAATTATTTCATATCACTTATTTTCAATTACTGATTTTTTCATCGTTAGGAATAGATGGAAAGTAAAAATGTGCATATCTGTGCACATACATGCATGATATATCATTTCCTTTCCTTTCCTTAACAAAAGTAGAGCTAGCTAGCACATGTACAAATTAGGTTCCTCTTTCAGGAATAAGAGTTGGCTTCCTCTGTAGTTATCAAGCTAGAATTTGACAGGGCTGAATGGAATAGCAGAAAAAAGCACCTGGTTTTGGAGTCAGACAGGGTTAAAATTCTAGCTCTTTTACATCACTGGAATATGTGTGGCATGCTAGTTAGCCTCTCCAAGCTTTAGTTCCTCCTCCCTGAATGCTGTTACATCATGGGCTTTTTGTGAAGGTTACAGATATGATATCTCTACTATTTTTAGGCTCTCTTTTTACTCTTTAATGGATGCTTTCTTGGGTTTTCTTTCTAAATCCTTGAATACCATGAAGCTTTTCGAGGCTAGCGAATGAGTAGATTTTTGTCGTTTTGTTGTTGATTTTTAAAGTCTACAAAATGTGTACCTCTCTCTCTTTACTTTTCCCTGTTCAGCCTTTTAAACTTCTTGATTATTTTAGAAGGCAGGAAGGTCTTTTAAAAGTGCTTGACTTGGAGGCATGCAGGCTCTGGAGGTGAGTTAACTGAGTTCATTTCTAGCTCCACCACATTCTAGCTATGTGACCTTGTGTAAGTCACTTCTGCCTAAGCTTTGATTTCCTTATCAGTATGTGGATTGCACTAGATCAGTGCTTCCCGATAGAATGTTCTTATCTGCACCATCTATGGGTATGTTCTGTATTTGTTATAGCTACCTGTAGCTAGTGACTGCCATATTGAACACAGTGGCACTTTATTGTACTTACCACATCATTTTATACACAGTAAGCAACCAATCTAAGTCATGATTTTTCTCTTTATTTTGCTGTGTAATTTTTAAAAATCCCGTCATTTTCTTTAATGCATTCATAAAATCATTTGCAGACAATTTTACTTGGAATTTTTTAGGGCACAGTGAAAATTCAAATAAACATACTGATAATAGAAATAATTTTCTTACTTAAGGCTCTACTATAATTGAATTTCTAATCCTGTTCAAAATGATCTGAAATCTTCAAAATGCCAATTCTTATAGAAAAAAAAGATTTTTATGTTT
>NW_017731991.1:433122-442416 GCF_001890085.2 Hipposideros armiger | reverse complement strand
ATTTGTTCTGCTATTTTATATGCTTAGGCTAGGTGAGTAGACAGATATAGTTTTCAAATTTAAGAGCCTGATTTTTCAATAATAAATGTATACTTATTTTAGTAGTTCTGATATGTATAGGATTACAGTCATTTAAGAACTTGGCAATTAAAATCAAGATTCTTTTCTTACTACAGTCAGTGTAGGGGACTTACCCCTTCTCAAATGATTTTTCTAAAAGTAAATCTGAACGAAATCATTTTTGAAATTGCTCTTAGTAGAGTTTTTTTAAGGTTGTTTAGCTTCTTTGAAATATGCATCATAAAATAGAGGTAAGTTAGCATCTGTATTTTCCTCCATAGCATAAAAGATTTTGGAGACTTGAAATAAAATCTTTGTTAGCACATTGTATAGAAAATTATATTAAAATTGATCAACACATAAAGCCCTTCTTCTCACACTGTTCTAAGAATAAATGTACTAAGGAGTTATTGTGGTTTCTTGCTATTATAGTGAAGGATATAGAATATGCCACCCCAAAATATGCTACTTTGGCATTAAGGATTATTTTGAGCTGAAGGCAATTGAGAAGGAACAGATACATGAAAAGCTACCTGCACTCCCTCTCTTTGCTTAAAAAGCTGGATATAAATCTGTAAGGGTGTCCCTCTCCCCTCTCTACCAGGAAGGACAAAAGTTAACCATTGAGACACTGAGGGACGTTATCAGCTCAGAGACAGCAAGAGAGGAATGAACCTGTCACAATTTTTGCTAAAACAAGCTCTTACCGATTATTAGTTTCCTCATATATGTATGTGCCTTTCCACACTTTACTGCCCTTAAAGCTCAAAGTCCTTATCCTTTGGTAATTCTCTACAAAATTAGGGTTCTTTGCTAAGATGCTACATAAGCCCAAATTCTAACGAATTCTTTGAGTTACTCAGTGGTGAGTAGCACAATACATGTGCTAACAAACTGGTTTTCTCTTGTTAATCTGGCTGTAAGGGGCCCCAGCCAATGAACCTAAAATTGGTAGAGAACCAGTTTTTCTTCCCCTACAGTTTTCATCATCTCTTTAATTTAAAAATACAATACCGTTGTAGCAATTTTATTTAGCTCAGACAACTCTGTTAGACAATGTGTGACTGTCAAAAGTATGTGATAAATGACATGTTATATCACAGGAAATAATTTATTTTCCATCCCCCAAATTACCAGATTATAAAATCCCAAACAGACCCACTGCCTTCCCTGAACCTGCTTTTCCCTGCCTCCCCGCCACCTTCGTGATTCTAATGCAAACTCTCTTGCTCTTGTTAAAGAGAAAATCATAGGACCAAAATGGTGTCACTTGTGCTAAAGCCTATGATACCAAACCTAGATTTAATGCCTGATTTAACTGCAGTTTCAATCTCTCTCAGCAATACAACCTTAATCAACCAGTCTGGAATTTCCTGTTCAACAATTTCCAGGAATTTCCTGCCACATGGACCCTTTCCATCTCCCTCACTACCCCTCCCCAGAGCAAAGAAGCAACCTGCATCATATAAACCCTTACCTCCCACCCGCCCACAACACACACACACACACACACACACACACACACACACACACACACAAAGTCATCTTGGTCTAAAAATAATCCTTTGTTTTCTTTTATTCATAGCTCCCTTCCCCCATTCTTCTTCCTATAACAATCTTACATTTTGTACAATTCCTCAGAGTGCCCTTCTAGTTTCTAAATGGGTTGCTGCCTGATTTCATGAATCACTTAATAAAGCCAATTAGATCTTCAAATTTACTTGGGTGAAATTTGTTTTTTAACATTCTAAAGTCATGTTTTCCATTCCCAAATGCTCTGATTTAATTGGTCTATGGTAGGGCCCACCTACAAGCATTTTTTTTAAAGCCTCCCAGGTAATTCTGGTGGGCAGTTGGGGCTGAGAACCATTGTTTTAAAGTTATCCACCAGGAAAGCAGTAAGAACATAAATTTGGATAGGCATAAGTAGAGTGAAAATAAAGACAAGAATGTAGATTTGACTTAGTAGGTAATAGGGAATCCTCATTGGTTCTTAAACAAAAAAGTAACATTATGAAAGCCATGCTTTGATAAGATTAATTTACCAGTGAGACATGGCGGGGACTGGATGTAAGGCAACTGGGACAATGGGAAGAGGCAAGGTTCAAGATAATCAGTATAAATCATACATAATCATAAAATGGGAAGATAACTACAGAGGGGGTGGAGAGACAATACATGACTTTCTAAAGTGTGTTTCCACTAAAAAATCTGAAGCTAAATTTATGGTACAATTACAGTTTGTAAATAATATGAATTACAAATCTTATCTTTCCATTCTTGGACACAGATTAAAACATGAAGTTAAACTTGTGCTCTGTCAAAGCGCAGTAAAGGTGCTGAATAACAGTGAAAAACAATGCCTTCCTCTTTTATTACTACTTAAAACAAAATAAATCTATACCAGACACTTAAGATACTCATTAAAATCATTGTTGTTATTACCCATAAAATGTTAAAGATGAGGGAACAGAAATTGTTCCTTCCACTTGGACTGGTCTCTGTCATTTGTGCTCATTGAAAAACCTACTCATCCCTTGTGTGAAGTCTCCAAGATGAAACTGTCCCAGAGAGCTCCATGCAGAAAGTGTTGTCCCTTAAACTTTGCTACTTTGCACCCACCCTTAGTGCACTACCCATACTACTTGAGCCGCCTGTGTCCAGGGGAGTAAAGAAGGGAGTAAAGATTGGAAGCCAGTGGTTCCTCCTTCGGTACAGAACCAACTCTTGGAGTTGCTTTTATTATTTTAATTTCCCATAATCAGTCATCAAGCAAATATCCCACGCTTTCATCATCACAATTTTTGTCTCTAGAGCTCAAGAGAACGGCACATTGTGAACTGATCGGTTTACCTGTGGAAAAGGCCATGCCCAAGCATGTGTTGAAGCCAGTGATGGCCAGAATGTCATCAAAGCTGCCAGCAGCCATGAGTAAGGTCGGGACACCTTTTTCAACACCATAGCCTCCTCCCTGCAAAAGGAGCATGGAAGGCACCACAACAGCTGGAGAGACAGCACCTAAGACAAAACTAAATAGGCAGCACTTTAAACATTTATGATAGTATCTTACTGGTCATCATCATTATTATTGAAATTACAGTAACCTCTACTCTTTTAGAGGTTATACTTTAGATAATTAATCTTTCAAATGACAGTGATCCACGAAGCCAGAAATACACACACACATATACACACACATTCTACAGAACACTTTTTCCAAGTGTGGCCATGGACAACCTGAATTGGAAGCACTTTGGTTGCTTAAAATATACTATATATTTATGGTTAGGCCCCAGAAATCTGCCTTTTTTAGAAAACAAAACATTCGTGTCATGAGGTTTAAAAAATATGGCCATGGATTTTTGGATTGGAAACCAGTGATGCTATGCCTTCTATCAGGACTTGGTAACTTGGTAAATCAAATAAGACAACAGATTAGAAGGGGAAGGCCATAATGACATTGACATCGATACTAATACTAGCGGCAGTGATTAACAGCAGAAGCATTTTTTAATGCTTACTATGTGCCAAACACCATTTTAATGACTTTACATATATTAACTAATTTAATCCTCACAGCAAACCTATGAGGTAGCTACAATCATTATCTTCATTTTGCAAATGAGAATGCAGAGGCACAGAGATTAGATACCTTGCCAAAGATCCCATACTGGACAGTCACAGAGCCAGGATTTGAGTCTAGGCGGTATAGCTCCAGAGTCAACCATGAGAAGCAAGAACTTACTTCTTGCCTACTTACTAGTACTAAATTCTTACTAAGCACTTTCATATTTATTTACCTCTCAGGGCCCTTAAGCATTAGAGGTAAGAACGGACAGTGGGAGGGAGACAGAAGAACCACCTAATCACAATAGTCTTGATCACTGCCGATGTGTTTATTCTCCTTTGTGCAGACTTTGAGGTGACATCCAGCAGCTCTCTCACCAGCATGGAATCAGGTGTTGGTAAAAGACGATTACTTTCTCAGTAGCTTAAATTATTATAACTCCTGTAAAAGTTAGCACTGACAAAGATATATACTATATTTTGAAGTTTAATATTTATATGCTGGAATATCAGTAGTTATAACATTATGCTGGACTATCCACATTGTATTTTCTGATGTCCTTAAGAAAATGCTATTATGTATTCTCCTGTACAGAGGCAGAGAAAGTCCTCACATATTTTCACAGGACAAGGAAAAATCGTTACCCCAGTATAAATGCCCACAGCCACGGTAAACCCATTAGGAAGTGGGCTAGAAGAGCAGATGTACAAGCCTCCACAAGACAGGGACCCATGGATAATCGTACACAAACACCCTTCAATTTCTTCAGAGCCTGAAATACAAAAATAGACATACTAAAATAATCCTCTAAAGACACGCAAAGAAAGTACATTAAACAATTTTCTTCGGTATTCAGACCATATGTGGATCATCATGAATTTTATTTAACAAATATTTCAATATTCTAAGTTTTAGAGATACCTTATTTAGTTCTCATAGCAACCCTGTGACATAGGTAATATTATTACCCCCATTTTTCAGATGTCCTCACCTGAAAAGGCACAAATTAAAGTCATTTGCCCAAGATCATGAAATTGGTGAGTTGTGGAGCTAGGTTTGAATTCAGGCAAGCTGCTCATAATCTCCATAGTAACTGGTTTAACCCTCTCAGTGTAAGCTTTATGTACAATTTGTGGGCCCAGCATGAACCTAGATTAAAGACCTGCATCCCCAAGAACATTCATTCCCGCATTAAAAAACATACGTGAATAAAAGCATTTTTAAAAAGCATACTTGAGACTCATTCTATAGACTAGGCAGTTTCCTGAGACAGTATAGTTAGCGCCGAACACTTGTATAGGGCTTTGCACACCAAAAATATGATGTCTTCTCTCTCACAACCATTATTTATAACTATGGCCTGTATCTCTGTCAAAGAAAGGGAGAGACTTTATTCTTGGTGCTGTCCCTAGACAGACAGTAACTCCACTTTTCTCCGAGATAGATAGAGTATGGGAATATCTTCTGGGGATAGTGCTGCATGAAATAAACTCCATTCTCTTCTTGGGAATGCCATGCAAAGTGTCCACATCCATTTTCTAAAGCTCAGTGATTCTAAATACTTGTAGTTTTGGAGGAACAAAATTCTTAGTCAATAGTTAGAAATGTACACTTCCATACCTTTGAATCAAGCCCAAGGCCAGCTCGAACCAATATGATAGATAGGGCAATGCTTCTCAAAGAGGAGGACCACTTGTGCTCGATCTGTACGTTATCACTGATGACAGGGATATTTCTGACGAGAAACCCAGCAAGGAGCATGCCTAGAATGGAGAAGTCAAACAACCCTTTAATTAGTTTTCAAATATAGAAAATGTTTTTTTGGCATTTTAGATGTGAAAGAAAACTATCATATTTTGCTGTGTATAACGAGTACTTTTTTTGCCCAAATTTGTGAGGGAAAAATAAGAATCTGCCCTATACATGGATAGTACTAATTCCACATCTGTATAAACATTTTTAATTCTTTTATTTATGGTGATGAGTTAAAAGTTAGAGATTTAATGAGCAAACACTCGGTATTGCACCTCAACCAGCTTTCAGCCTCCAGGGAGCAAGACAAACTGACAGTCTCAATTTTATGGACAGCTGAGTCAGAGAGGTCCAGAAAGGAAAGGATGAAGACGGGGCTGGGGCAATAGAGAAACTTATGGGAGAAACAGCAGTTTCTTCGAATGCATGAGAAGGTGAGACACATTCTGGGAACTCTATGTAGTTGAGTGTGACTGAGGAAGCTGTGTAGTTGTGAGAGAACTCTGCCATTGTGGATGCCACGTGCCCATACAGCGGGAAAGATTTCTCTGTCAGACACAGTCAAGCGTCTGCCCTGCATTCTTCTCCAGCAGAACCCTCTTTCACACCATGTCCTTATCAGCACCACACGTTAAATGACTAAAATTTACTAAAGTTGGGGTGCTTTGTATGTAAGCTATGAGAATAGAGACGAATTACAAGTATAGTTTTTTGTGACTTGCTCCAAGCATCATTAGGCAACGAAGCATCACTGCCATTTAATCTAGAAGAAGGTCTTAAAAGTTCTGAATTCTGCAGTCATGGTCTTTCCAGAAGTTTTGAAAGTATGAACTAGCCTACAATAGCTGCTTTTAAAAGACTAATATAACAATAGTATATGCTCATGGTAAAATTAAAACATTACAGACAAGGGTAAAGTGACAAGTACATGCCCTGCCCCAAATGCAACTTTCCATCTTCATTCCCCAAAGGTTGCCCCTGTGAAGGGTTATCTGTGCCCTTCCAGAAAGTTTCTCTCCCTATTTAAGCATGTGTGTGTGTGTGTGTGTGTGTGTGTGTGTGTGTGTGTGTGTGTGTGTGTGTGTCTGAGCGCTCTTTTGTGTTGGACACAATTAGGGAGCATATTTTTATACCAGTGTGCAATTTGTTCTTTTCCTACTTAACCATATATCCTGGACATATTCCAGGATACTCGCAATAGTATCTCATTGTTTGGAAATATCATAATTTTTTGGACTTATAACAGGCCAGTTCACATATCAAGTATTTATTAAGTGCCAGACATGCCAGACTGTTATGATTCCCTGGCAATACAGAGGTGAGTTAGACCAACATGGTCCCTGCTCATATGGAGCATACATTATTTGTAGGTTTGTGCAAGAATATACACAGGATAATAATTCCTAGCAGTGGAAATGTTAGGATCCAGGGTACAGGTGTATATCGTTTTTACAGATATTGATGAATTGTCAGCCAACAATGCTGCAATAAGCTTACATTTCATTAATATGTCAATAGTAATGTAAGGAAACTTAAAATGTGGATCTAAACCAGTCCTAGATTGATTATAGCATATAGCTACCTGAAATCAAAAGGAATAATAACTCAAAAATATACTAACAGTTTCTTTAGGAGTTTTAGGGAGGATGAGGGAGCATTTTTATTCCCAAAATGAATGTGAAAACAATTTCTCTGGGACAGTTTCCTTTGACATGGTCTGGGTTGATGTGGCCACCTGATTGTGATTTGGCAGGTGTCCCCTTCTTGCCTGTAAACCCATGGGGGCGTCTCTCTGGGTTGTGGAGGAAGAAACTCCTTCTTTGTTAAGTATTCTTTTTTTTCCTTTCTTAATTTGTATTACGAAAGTGGTTTAAATGTGCAAAAACCATTAATACATGGTCAACCTTATTTCATCAATTCCCAAGTTATTTTGTAGTAAATCCTTATTGAAAAAAAAATTGGTAAAGAAGTTACTCACATCAGTAATGAGCAAATATAGTGTCACCATGAATGTTGATTGATGTTGTTTATGTTAATGTTAATGAATAAGATAAAAATGAAACAATAAAAATACTTGTTGGAACTTCACTCATTTGTCAGTGATGTAACTTTCAACATATCAAGCCCTGACTTGTTGCATTTGCTGATTTCTGTATTATAGATACTTCCACCATGGCCCATGTTAAGCTACCAATATGATGTTACTGACACACCATTATCTAGTATTTCCATAATCTCAAGAGAAGAGATAAGGAGAAATGTAGTAAAATAATTAGAAAGTGGCCAGTTTTGAGTATTTATTGCTTTTGTGGTTAATGAAAGTTATATAATTGTAAGTATATATAATTTTAATATTTTGAAATTGCCACGTTTAAGAGTTGGTTCACAGAATTCCTCAGAATTGATTAGCTTCTAGCTCCAGCACAGAAAATACAAAAAATAGTTTATGCCTTTATCTCCCAAAGCTTTCCAAACTGCTATTTTTAAAATATGATTTACTCTGAAAAAAAAACCCAGGAGTGTTTTAGCACTTACCAAGAAGAGGAGGTAGTGGAGGCAATGAAAGTAACTTAATGAGCTCCAAAAGTTTACCTCCGATGATGGCACAATAGAAAAGGATTATAATTCCAAATAGGTTTCCTCCAGGAAGGCATTCACTGCCAGTAATGGACCAAACTACAGCCCACAGAAGAACGATGATGGTAACTGAAAATAAGCCAAGAAAATTAGTTTCCATCCATAAGTGGTCACATGCAGGTTTTAATATAATCTAAAACATTTAAAAAAAATAGATACTGAATACACATACAAATACTTATAACCATGTGCAAGTTTTAAAGAACATCATTAATACGAACAACTGGGTAATTACCAACCATCTAAAGAAATAGGATATTACCAGTGGCTTTGAACCCACTAATGTGTTCTCCTAATCCCATCCTCTATCTCCTTTCACAGCACCAGAACTACTATCTTGATTTTTTTTTTACATATCCTTATTTTTAAAAATAATTTTACAATAAATATATCACTAGTTAATATTTAAAAGAAAAACAACTATTACCTTTACACTCTTCACAGGAACATGAGAATACTTAAATAATTACACTCTAGTATTTTAGTTCTACCTTGAATTAAGCATTTTTATTGTTTCTTTTCTATAGTCAATGTTTGTTTAGAGTTACCCACATATTTACCTATTTTTTTTAATCATCATTCACTATGGCATCTCACACCTTTCATTGGGACAATTATCTTGTTGCCCAAAGTATCCCCTTTGGCAGAGTCATTTCTGTTAGAAAGAGAAATACGTTTCCCTATTTGAAAACCTTGTGTTCTACAAATTTGTACACTGAAAACAGAAAGGCTCATGGGAAAAGCAGAGTTCAGCAGATCACTTAAAACATAAAACTTGTGATCAAAGCACTAAAAAAAATAGTAACAATCCTTTAAAAAGTACCAACACGGTTAAATCTCCACTGACACTTGTATCTCTCACCATCAATCTCTTCTTTATAGACTTAAGCCCTGAAACCACACTCCTTATCACAAGATGTAGAATCTTGAGGGCTTTGATGGAACTAGGGAGTAGTTCATCAAAATTGAATCCATTTGTAGTCTTTTCTGTCAGTCAAATGTTGTTTTAATGTTTGGTTTTATTAACTGAGGGAAAAGTGTTGGCAGCATCTTCATCTGTACTGTCAGCTTCTTCATCAATACGTAGTTTCATTAGGTAGTTTTGTTTTTTTTTTAGTGTTCTGAAAGTGAGCATGCTTATGCTTCCAAACTTTCTATAAAGTTGCACATATAAGAAGCTTCCTAGTGGGCCGGCCGAGTGGCGCGATGGTTAAGAACTGGCTTGGGATGCCAGAGGGCCCCGGTTCGGATCCCACATATGAGGGCCAGTGACACTG
>NW_017731991.1:424586-428377 GCF_001890085.2 Hipposideros armiger | reverse complement strand
ATTCCTAAAAGACAAATCTATCCCAATCCTAACAATATTCAAAATCATGACGAGAAAAATTCCCAAAGAAAAATCTCAAAAATATTTTAAGTAATAACAGCTCTATTGGCATAAGTTAAATTGCAAGCCAAGAGCCTTAGTTATAAGATGACATGATTCATTTGGAAGTATAAGCTAAGCTGTGTTCTCCTAAACCTTACAGTAATAACAAACAACATTTATGTAGTGCTTCTCACTAGAGCTGTAACATAATCTTGTGAAATTACTGATATAGAAAAGGAAAAAAAGGCCCTTTGATCCTTGCTCTTTTTCTCTTCCTGGCAGCTGGGGTGGTGGTGACCACAGTACTCTTGGAAGCCTGTGTGAAAGATGGAGGAGCCCTTCAGCCTGGGCTCCTGAATGACTGTGTGGAGCAGAGCTACATACCATTGTGAATTGTCCCCTAGTAGTTTTTAATTGAAAGAGGAGTCAACTTCTTTTTGTCCCTTAAACCATATTATTTTGGAATCTCCCATTATATAACAATTTCATCTTTTACCCTCTCTCTCTGAACTCATCCTTACCATTTACATACCATTTGTTATTACTCTATCCAGTGAACCATGTGGAGGGCAAGCAAATATTTGCCTTAGTCTTTGAAAATGATTTGATTCTGTTGGTGTTTCTTCCAGTCTTTTTTCACTGCTATTCGAAAAGTTACTTCCTTCTGTTGGTTCATTTCCAGCTATACCTTTGAGGTTCATAACTGTTTCCTCCTGTGTTTCAAGTAATCAAAAAAATTCTTAATACTGTATATTTGCTATACTTTTTTTAGTTACTGAGACATGATATCACAAATAAAATTCCCATTGTTATAAACAAGGCTAACACTTTAAAGGGGGAAATATACAGCTTTATTAATAGCTAATCAGCTAATGCTTGAAAGAAGAACTATGTTGGGAGTATTTACTACAGAGTCACTATTTGTATCATTATAAATGCTTGAGTCTCATAAAATTTCATTATGTTTTGCAATATCAGGTTTAAAAATTAGCCTATTTAAGATATGATGCAAGGCAATAGTTTGTAAATATATAACAGTGGTTCAGAAAAAGATACTACTTGTCATACAAACCATTTCACATTTATTCATCTGCTTGAATTTAAGCAATAAAAAGAGAGAAGGAAGAAACCAGAACCATATTAGGGGCTAGGTTGAGAACACAAAGGATTTCACAGGCTCTTCATTTTTCCATCCCCATATTGAGGCAGCTGCTAATGACTATCTGGAAAACTGGTATTCATACCTACCCTGGATTGCATGAGTTCTGGGATTATGAATGGGGAGAATTGTTAACTGAGTGATAGAGAATGAAGAGAACATATTGTAATTCTACAATAGATTTGGAAATACATAGTCTCTNAAAAAAAAAAAAAAAAAAAAAAAGAAGCTTCCTAGTTATTATTTCCTGAGGCAGTAAAAAACAAAGTATACATCTTTGAGGCTAAACTTTTCTGAGATCTTAATATGTTTTGTATACATGTTACTGGCATCTCAGTCACATGTACCTGGTCTTAGAGAGATTTCTAGCAGATTTTTAGTATTATCTTAGCAGCTGATAGGTACAGTGGAAAACTAAATCCATTGGAAAACAGAAGAAAATTTCTTGAGGAATCTGTTTGTTAGTATCCTGTTAACATTCAAATGTCAGGCCACTCTATGCTTCCCAGAATTAACTGTCCAAGACTTTGAGTGACAGGAGAGCCCACCATTCCAAGCTCTCTGTATAGATCGGGCACAGTTGAGGCATAAAATGGGGCCCTGACGGGTCATGGACAAGAGGTGGAACCCAGGATTCAACCTCCTTCTCTGCACCGTCTACTTAGGTGCCCTCTGTGATTCTCTGGCTGGGGAGAGGTAACATCTGTTAGCCGTCCCAAGATTCTGAGGGCACCCATGACTCCTGTCATACAGTCAGTTACCAAAATGAGTGTGAAGAGTCTCCACATCAGTAAGCTTGGCTCCATCTTCCTGGCAGCTGGGATAGGCTGCCTAAGCAGTGAAGAACCCTAATCCTTCTCACCCACCCCAGCCCAACCTCCCAGCAGCTGAACTTGAAAAAAACCTGGTTAAAACCACTTCCTATATTTGAAACCAGAGAAGAGACTGCGAGGCACGATTTCCTGGCTGAAGAAATCAGCCCAATACTTTTGGAAAGCAAGTCCTGACTATCACAGAGACTGGAAGGATAAGTGGGACGACAACCAGAATGGATTGATCCTTTCACCCCCATCCTTCCTGCACAATGCTAACAAGAGGCTGACAGGAAACCCAGCATTCTAAAGAGAAAGACCTTTTCTTCATTAGGTAGCTTAATGTTGTGGAAAGTTTAAAAGTCTTTGAAGTTCCTAAATCAGCAACCAACTGCCTAAAAAGAAGGCATTTCCACAGGGATTTCAGCTTTTTATTTTTATTATTTATTTATTTATTAATTTATGATTTTATTTCTGATTTTATTGGGGAGTTGGGGAACAGTGTTGGGGGATTGGGGAAGGGGAATAGTCAAATTGTTGTCCTTCAATCTTAGTTTTCGCCAATTTGATTCCCTCATGGGCCAGTGAGCCACGCCTGAGCTGAGCAGCCCCTCTGCTGCCAACAGGTGGCAGGATGGCTCAGCTGGTGAGAGCGTGTGCTCCTAACAACAGGGATTTCAGCTTTTTAAAAGGTAAGGCTTTATATTTAATTATAAGAAAGTATACACCTGATTTTTTTTATTGGTTTTCAGTTCACTTTGCATTCACTTCTATTGCTTGATGGTGCAAAATATTAATGTGCCAGGAAAAATTATGTACAAAAATGCAAATTGTATTATACTGACACAGTTCCATGTTTACCATTGCATATGAGCTGATTCATGGTACAGAAACACTTTGCAACAGAGTATGCTATATTTCTCATTAGGATCATTTGGTAGTAAATTGTTTCATTTGTTTGCAGTTATCCTTATTCTCATTTTTAAGAGATAGTTTTTTGGGGTATACAATTCTAGCTTGAGAGCTACTTTCTGTGAGTTCCTTGAAAATATTTTTCCTTGGTTTTTTGGCTTTCACTGTTGCTAATTTTCATTTTAAGTTTAATTTCAGTTCTTTTAGGAAATTTTTCTTTGACTATTTTTAAGTATGTTATATTTAGATATGGCTTCCTTTTGGTTTGCTTAGTTTTTGTGTTTTCCTCAAATCTGGAAAATTCTCAGTCTTTATGTCTTCAAATATATCCTCTTCTCCATTCTTCCTATTCTCTTCACCTAGAACTAAGATTAGAGTGTCACTCTTTTTTTGTGTTGCTAACCCGAGTTTCCATATTTTCCACCTATGTCTGTATAAATTGCATTTTAGATAATCTCTTTAGATCTATTTGCTAGTTGACCAATTCTCTTATCACTTAATCTGCTGCCTTATCTAGCCATTGAATTTTAGATTTCAATTACTATATTGTATCTTTCATTTCTAGAAATTCAAATTGGTTCTTGGTAAATATCTGTTCATTTTTAAAAGTTACATGTTTTGTGCTCATATTTGCTATCTCATCCTTAACTTTTTTACAGATATCAAAAATATTTTATACTCTATTTTCTGAAAACGCAAATTTTTGGAATCTGTTTCCTCGTGTATGTTGTGATTTTTTTGTTTGTTTGTATTTTTGTGAGAGTGACCTTGTCCTTGGAACTTTATCTCTGAGAATTGTTCGAGCCTTATGTTGAATGTAAATTTTGTCAGATAGGATCTGAATTCACTTCTACAGTGTGCTTAGA
>NW_017731991.1:420969-421825 GCF_001890085.2 Hipposideros armiger | reverse complement strand
TTCTAAATAAAAGTTAAGAAAAATACAACAATATTGATTTGAGTAGCCACAATGTGTTAGACACTGTAAAAAGTACAATGATAGTCACTTGCTAATTATTGTGGGCAGTTCAATAATACCAAAACATATTTGTTCTCTATAGGCTTACAGTATGACAGAAAAAAAGCAAAAAAAAGCCTTATTACTAAGTAACTAAATATCTTATAAGGCAGACCTATAAGTTGCTCCACCAACACCCACTTCAATCCCTTCTCCCTGGTCTTCTGATGCTATATAGGCTGAGAACCAGGTACTCCAATTCCTAGCCACTTAGCAGTGAGAGGTGGCCATGTGTCAGACTTGTCTGTAATGAGACATAAGTGGTATTCCCTGGGGACGGCTTTCATTCCCAAATAATAAGGCAAGGCTTTCAAGGATCATACTGTTTACTCTTTGTCTTCTAACATTTCCATTCTTCTTCCTAGAATGTAGATACATTACCTGGAGGGCCAGCAGCCATCTTTCAGCCATGAGAATAAAAGGTCCTATACTAAAGAAAGCAGATAAGTAAAACCGGAGGATCCGGTTCCTTGACGACATCCTTGAGTTGTTGCATTGGTCTTGGACTGCCAAGATTTGAGGTAATTGTTTACACCACTATTAGTCAAGTTTTTTTGACTAATACAACAAGCACAATGAATATTATAATAGAGGTGAAAACTACAAACTCTGGTACAACCAAAGAAGAAATCATACAAGAGAAGGGAAAAATCTAATTGAACACATATTCACATGCCTAATATGTGCCAGGCACTATGCTAGGCCATAAAGACAAGGGTCAATTAGATAGGACCCCAGCCCCAAGGAGTCATTTTCT
>NW_017731991.1:396751-419389 GCF_001890085.2 Hipposideros armiger | reverse complement strand
GTCAGTTATCCAGAGCATTAATTAAGTGAAGTACTTTGTTTTTCAACAATGTTGGTTAAATGAAATACTGCAGTTTATGGACCTTAATTATTTTTTCATTGTGTGCATGGAAGTCTTTTAAAATCCTTGGTCCCTGTGAAGGTTCAAGAGCACTGTTAGATTTGACTTAAAAGTTCCCAGCACAAGAAAAAAATGTAACTATGTGAGATGATGGATGTTAACTAATCTTACTGTGTTAATTATTTCACAATATATACACACATCAAATTATTATGTTGTATACCTTAAACTAATACAATGTTACATATCAATTATATCTCAATAAAACTGAGGGGGGAGGGAGAATTGATCTGAGATGTAGGCATCTGCAATGGAAAAATTAAAAAATGGGGAAATATGGAGAAACTAGATAGTTTCCAAGTACCAAAGAATCATACTTTAATGGAATAATAAAAGTTGAAAAGGTCTTTAGAAATTAACTAGTCTAATCACTTTAATATTCAAATGAGAAAACTAAAGCCTAGAAAAGCTAAATAATTTTTTTCAACTAACATAGACAGTAACAGCCAAGCCTCAAACTAAAACTGTATAAAAATTTGTGAAGTGAGATAGTTTTTTAATCTATATTTTTGACTTCATGCCATTTCTACCAAATCACTGCACTATATTTTTACCTTTTTTGCTGTAATATTTTGTTTAAAATCCCACTCATATATACCCATACTTAATTTTAAGTTTGCAAACACATTCCACAAGAAATTTGAACACATTCTACAAGTAAATATAATATTTTAATATTCTACCTTGTATTATTTTTAGCTTTATTCTTTCCCATTGTTATGAATGTTATAGACTTCATCATAAACAAAAAAAAATTACTAATTCATTTAGGTCGTACAACATTGGTTACAAAATAAATAGAAATAGAACTTCTATTCTTATGGCAAACATTGATACATATTCTGAATAACCAGCTAAATGATAACTTGCCACTAAAGTATGCCTCAAGAGTCTAAGAATTAAGGTGATTTTGTTTTTAAAATATTCAGTTAAAATGCGATGCTTTGAGGGATTTTTGTATATCAGATAATTAATTATACTGAAAACTAGGAAGGCAAGGTATATTTTAGATAAACTAATAGGAACTAAAAGTACCTATTGTGAGAAGCAACAGTTTTTTTCTGATTCTCAATTAAGATATTGCATTATTCAGACTGATATACAACCTGTAAACCATATGGAAAAACAACTGATCCTGTGTCAAACGGTGTAATTGTATAGATTTCATAAATTCAATAAATAATGTGAATTTAAAGTTCTGTGACTCAGATATATATATTTCAATCAAAGAAGGAGGTTTGTCTGAAGCCAAGGGACATGGCTGTTATGACTGTTGTGGTTGCATACTTGCTTCTAAATTGTAGGTCAAGTGTTTTCTAAAAACATATGCCAAGGCTGTTGGCCACTCATGCCTCTTGTTAGCATTTCCAGTAAACAGAATTTCCTACAGGACTGACGCACACAGTTAGAAACTATCTTGGCTTAATCTGAGCTTTATTTATCAGTATTAAGGACATATGCCACCCAAATCACAGAGCTGTGAACTTCAAAGGAACAGTCTCCTAAGTCTTGTCTCCAAACTCGAGAGAAAACTGTAGATGAAGAATAACATATCAAGAACATGAGCAGTTCTGTATTTGTATATGTATGTACATAGGGAAAAAAGTCTGTTAACAGTAGTTGCCTTTGGCAAGGGAAATGGAATTGGCATAGTTTTTATTCTCTATGTTCTCATTTTTTTTTCTCTGTAGTTCTGTATTGTTAGGATTTTTATGAGAAGATTTTCTTATGTAATTTAAAACTACCAAAAAAAGGCTGATGTAATTCTTAAAGCTTTAGAGACTAGAGAATGATACAGCTTTCCTTGATAATAATTTTTTTCATAGACAGAATCTGGTAATTTGATTTTTGGGAAACTTAATCCCACCTGCCACGTTGAAGGTCATTTTTTATTTTTGTGGTTTTGAAAGATGTGGAGCTGCCTAGAATCTTCTACATTAGTATTTTTCAAATATATTTTAAGCCAAAAATCTTTCATCAAATGAAACCTTATCTTGAAATCCAACAAATGGGATAAAGGTGGAGCTGCAGGGTTCCTGTCCACTCGCCCATTCCTCCTGGCAAGTGAAGCACACGTTGAAAAACATTTCTGTAAATATGCATTCATTTACAGAGAGATGTTTATTAAATCAGCCTTCTTGTTTTCAGGTTATTTAGTAATCTAAATGTTTAAAAGTGCTTTCTATAATACTCCCGAGGAAATAAAATAACTACCAATTTGCAAATATCCATAGTCGCTTGGCCAAGTAACATATGCTTACTGCAACCCACTGAAGTACTGCTAAAAGATCATCATATGGATAAAGACTGGTTATTTCCATTATTTTTTGTCTGTGATATGGACAGGCTGACATTTAATGGGGTGGTCTGACTGTAATTTATATAGATTGCTGGAGTCCTCTATGTGCCACATTCATGCCTTTGAAGGAGCATCTCCAGGACTGTCCAGTCAGCCTCTATAATGATTTAATAGAAATCTCCTACCTTTGGTAGTTTATCCATTCATGAGTTGAAAGCGTAGGTTCTCAGTCTCATGCAATAATTCTATACAGAACAGAAAGCTTCCCGCTTCTGGGCTCTGCTAATCAACTCAGGTCTAATGTTCATTCCCCCAAAAGAGCTGTGTCCAGTAGTGAGGAATTCAGATCAAGCAAAAAGCAAGGTTTAAAATTTCCCTGACAATTAAATTACTGAAATGACTAAGAATGTTTCCCCAAACAAGAACACCTTATTCCAAAGTGTTATATGTACCAATTGCAAGACGAAGCTATCAAAGGAAAACAACTGCTATTTTATTTGGTCCATTGATACAGTGATTTGGTTGAATCATCATGATGTAAAACACCATATACAAAGGGATATGACCAAAAGAATGTTAGCCCTAGGTAAGAAGGGGCCCAACACTTGCCTCTCTCCTTTCTAATCTCTCTCCCCACAAAGGGCAAATGTTTTTCACTGTAAGCTTAAAATATTATTTCTTGGCCTACTAAAATCAGAATCTCCAGAGATTGAATCTCCCCAAGTGTTGCAGATAAGACACTAAAAGCCACTGCTCAGGTATGCCAGTGGGTCCCTTCCCCACTTCCAGGGATGAATTATGATTGGCTGATACCAAACTCTGTAACACCATTCTTATTTTCCAGTTGTTGGTTTAGGGCTGAGCACAACTCATTTCTTGCCAATGAAATGTGTGGGCAAGGCTACAGAGTGCCTCTGGGTAAGATTTTGCTTCCTAATGAAATCAGGAAAGAGGAGAGCCCTTTCCACTTTTTGTTTTTAA
The DNA here is from genome assembly GCF_001890085.2 of Hipposideros armiger. Classification (NCBI taxonomy): domain Eukaryota; kingdom Metazoa; phylum Chordata; class Mammalia; order Chiroptera; family Hipposideridae; genus Hipposideros; species Hipposideros armiger. The sequence goes on along the minus strand of NW_017731991.1, from coordinate 415,989 downwards.
ATGTTCTTGTGTGTGTGTTGGGAGGTGGGTGGAGCTGTGGATGGAGACTGTGTTTCTTGGAACTCTAGAAAGTTCATTTACCCATTAAGAAAAAGTCAAGATTTACCCATTAAGAAAAAGTCAAGATTAACTCATAAAAAGCAGCCTAGACCCTGATACCATTGGGCTGCTGTACAAACCCGAGATCCACGTATCTTCAAACATCTTGTTGTATGAGAAAACTAAACTTGTATTTTTGGAGGCAATTTTGGCCAAATATCCTGTTACTTGCAGCCCAAAGCAGCCTAGCCAACAGAACAGGTGGTTTTGATGCAGAGCCAGCTCTGCGTAGCTCTGATGAGAAGTAATGGTGAAGAAGCTCTGGCTTACCCGTGTCTCCCTATGTGACATGGTGCAACATCTCCATTGAAGATGAACGATCAGAACACTGCCTTTGTATTGATGATTCTCAAAATTGTCCAGAAAGTAACATTTGAGTGCAAGTTTTTAGTGTCATTCTTTTAGTCAACAGAGATTATATATTGGGTTGTCGGAAAAGTTATGACGCATTTTTGCAACGAAAAACATAAAAAAATATGTCATGACTTTTCCGACAACCCAATATTTAAATTGTAAGGTTATCTATTTTCCCTCTCGTTCCTCTGAAGTTCAGTTGTAATATTTGAATATTGAATGAAAAAAAAAGTTGGGCTTATAGATATTTGACTTCTTGTTTTCATTTTCTGCTTTCTCTATTTGGTAGAATTCTACTAGTCATTCAAGGTCTAATTCAAATGTCGCCGTCTCAATTTATATTTCCTAACTCCGTGTAAACTAACTCTGTCCCTCTTTTTTTTTTTTTTTGAGGACTCATTGATTAATTCAAAAAACACCTATTAAGCTCTTGCCAAGTTTTAGCCCTTGTGCTGGAATTCAAAAATGAACAGTCTGATAAAGTTCCTCACTGAAAGGTTACAACCTGGTCAGAGAATGAAAGATCATTCCTAAACAACCATAATGAAGTGTGGTAACTTCCAGTTTTAGGCACATGAAATAGCAACCTCATCCCTTCACCATCAGTGAAGTTCATCAGACTTTCCCTGGGTTTCTATGGTGTGTAAAGCACAAGACATTCAAAGATGACTGAGATGCAGTCTCTCTTCTTTAAGGTGGGGAGAGAGGCTGATATATCTTCACCAATCTAGTTTCTTCTGCTGCCTGGACACATCTATAGTTGACATTTTCCTGCCTCCCTTGCAGGTCAGGGTGGTATGTGACTGAGGTCTCACAGGTGGGATGTGGGCCTAAATAATGTATGCTTTTTCCATTCCTCACCTGTAAGAAACCTCTCATGCAATCCTCTACATACCTTCTCTTTTCCTGTCCATAGCCTGGAAACTACAGACTCCAAGGTCCAAGGGGATGGCGAAAGCCTAATACAGAAAGAGTTTAGGTTCCTGAATCACTGAATAAAAGGCCACCACCTAAATACCATTACATGAGTGAGAACTAGGCATTACTTGAGGGAGAAATAAACTTCTACTGCGTTGTTACTGTGATTTAGGAGTTCATCTGTGATAGCAGCTGCTGCTACCTTAATGCAATTATGATATGAGAAGTACAGGCATACAGTTAAACAGGGGAGAGGAGGTATTGCTTTGCTTGGCTGAGGTCAAGTGATTTTTGAATCAAGCCTTGAAAGATGACTCAGTCTTGTAAAGACAATAAAGGCCATTATAGGCTGAGGAACCACATGAATAAAGGAGGAAAGGAGAAAAGAAAAGTGCATGTAGGGAACTCTATGCACAGCTCTATTAATTAGAGCTTTGTGTGCAAGATGTAGAAAGGTCAGAGGAAAATGGAGATGAAAACCCTGAGTGTAAATCCTATGTCACTGCCTCTTACTTGGGCCATTTTTGGCAAGCTAACCAGTCAGGGTAAGTTCCTTCATCTGTAAAATGGTGATAATGCCTATGTCACAGACAATCGTAAAGCAGTACTAAGTACCTCACAGAGTACCTATGTGAGGTACATGTGAGGTACATTTAGTCCTCCCAATACTTTATGTTCCTTTTATAAAACTTTCCTTGAGAAAGAAGCATGCATGTACTGTACTGAAGAGCACAGATAAGGAAGAACAGTAAGTTGAAACTTTCTAGTCCTTCATAAAATCGACAGAAAGATAAATAAAAGAATGAATTCCTAAAAAGTCAAATAACTTTTATTATATTGACAAGATGTATTGAATAACTTTCTAAGGCTGTTACAAACTCTTCAGAACTTATGAACGTGTTTTCCTTAACATGTATGACACATGACTACAAAGTACTAAGAACACTTCCTCATTACACAAGAATACATAACACAGGCAGCTACATTTTCCCATATACCATGTTACTAGGCTTTATGTGAAAAAGGTGTAAACCCTTTTCCCCAAAGGAAAAAAAATCTGTTTTATCATTGGGGCTTGTGTCCTGACCAACAGTCTGTGGCTTACCAGTTATCAGTAGGACTAGTAAATAATTAGACATGAGCCAGATACTCAACAATCTCTTATTGTAGAACATATTTTGAAAATGTTTTGGATGAAGAAATGTCTTACATTATATTTGTAGTGCAAGAGACTTCAGAGATAATCTAGTCTATGGGTAACAAACTTAAATGCTTTCAGGGCCAAACTCAAACATGGGAGTCTGTGGCAATTGGAGAAGGTACAACTCAACTGAAGGCATTCAAAACATTGCCAGCCCCTGGACCTAATCTCATGGATTCATTTCCCATCTAAAGAAACTGAAGGACGGGCCGAGTGGCTCAGTTGGTTAAGAGCTGGCTTGGGAGCGTGAGCTCTGAGCAGCAGGGCTGCAGGTTCGGATCCCACATGGGCCAGTGACGCTGTGCCCTCTAAAGCTAAGATGGTGAACAACAGCTTGACCTGGAGCTGGGCTGCCGTGAGTAGCTATCAACAGCGTAGGCTGCAGTGGGGCTGCAGTGGGCTGCTGTGAGCCGCTGGGAGCAGCTGTCCAATGGCTGGTGAGCAACTGCCTCACTCAGGAAGAGCGCAATGATAATACCAACATGGGCCAGTGAAGCGACATCCTCCACAAGTAGACTGAAGAACAAAAGGACAGCAACTTGTCTGTTCCCCTTCCCCGATTCCCTAACACTGTTCCCCTTCCTCAATTCCCCAATAAAATCTTTAAAAAAAAGAAACTGAAGAGATTAGGTTTAGGTGACTCTTAGAGGTTCCATAGCAAACATATTAATCAGTCAGTGCACAGCATAAAACCCAAACCAGTCCAGGTATTTTAAGCAGGAAGAGACTTTGTACAGGGAATTAAGGGGACTGTTGAAAGGGCTGGAAGTGCTGGGTGTAGGCTGGACTTCCAGGAATATCAGTAAATGAACAACCAAGGAAAGTACTATTTTCTTACACTCAGGTTGTTCAGCAACTGAACAACCAGGAGTATCAGTGACAGAACAACCAAGGACACTCAGGAGGTCCCACAGCGACTTGGAGTTTAAGAACACCACTGTAGCTGTGACTCCTAGAAGCTGGGACCTGGAGGCTGCCTGGATAAGGAGCACAGAATATGGTCACCACCTTCCTCAACTGCCTCTTGATAGCCACAGAGCCGATGATTCAACAGGACAATGGTGACTCTGGCTGTTACCAATGCTGTAAGTCCTTCCCCACACCCACATTTCTGGATGCTGGACACTGACATCTCCAGGAACTTCCTTGTCAACAGAAAACATCCAAAAATAGCAGGGACATGGCACGCCTGCTGTGGAACTCTCAGGCAAATATTGCCTGACCCTGATTTTACAACCAGAGCTGTAGCTGGAAGGGAGTATGAGAAATGTTTTAGCTTTCCTGTTTCTCCTGTACAAGAAGGCACACTAGAAACAGGTAGGAATGGACGTGAGTGACAAACTTCCATATCCAACGGAAGACCTTTTGGTGTAGGTCCCAGGACTCAGACGCACATCCCTCTTTCCCCCACTTACTCTATAATGCCTACAATGGAAATCATACAAAATTAAAAAAAAGGCAAACACCTGGTCAATAGGGTTATAATTCCAAAGACCTTTGTAAGCTAGAAAATACATTGTGATTTAGTCATTTGTTTACATCATTTCTAATTACTTGTTAAGTATGTTCTGACCTATTGGATTTTGGGCTACTGAATGGCAGAAACTGTATTTCATTCATATTTGTATCTCTTATGTCCCTATGCCTGCTTGGCCCAGAGAAGACACACAGGTATTTACTGAAATGTTTCACTCCTGACTTGGGGAGAAACAGTAAACCAGAATTTCACGAGTACGGGTTAGCAGCAATGTCAGGTGGAGGCCTCCCCATTACAGGGGAGGAGTGGGGAAAAGTGTTAGTCTTTCTGTGAAAACAGAGGATGACCTGGCTAAGTAAGGTAGCTACTCGGTCTCTATGGGGGTGCTGTCGATTTCTTGATGGGAGGCTTAAGGAAACACTGGCTTCCTGCTATTAATCGTTTAGTGCGACAAACCACACCAGAATCTAGGGTGAGATAACACGGAGGAGACAGCAAGCTGATGCCTGGTAAGAAAAAAAAAAAAGCCACAGACTCAGCATGCACGTTGAGTTGGTGGTTCTATTATCCAGCAAGTAGGATCTGATGGTCTTAGCACCTAGGGGTGCTAACCTAGCCCGCAGCAACACCCCCTGATTGACTTGAGAGCTAAAACAAAACAAACACAACTCCTGTCCAACCACACAACAGCAAACACACCTCCCACGCGGTGTACAACCACAAAGGGCTGGGGGCTCGCTCCGGGTCTCTGGTCTGGCAAGGCCGACAGGGTTCCCGCCGCGGGCGCCTGTTCTTTCTTTGCAACCTTAGTGTATTCTCCAGGGCCACTTACCTTGCGGCCTCGGGCGCAGGCACTGCACTTTGCCCGGCGACTAAAAGGTGAGTTGAAAGGTGTGCAGAGCAGGCTCGTCTAGCCTCTGAGCGCTGGGCTTCTGGGGCGCGCATCGCTACAGGCGGAGCGCCAGGCTGCTGAGCACCAGCGCTTTGGGTGTGTGCGGCTCCGCCTTCTCTGCACGCGCGCGGGGCATCCCAGCAGAGGGAGACCCGGCCCCGCGAATACAAAGCACACCTGGGGAGAGCGCGGACTGGGTCCCTCTCGCGGCCCCCGCGGGGTTTGGGGTCGAATAGCGCCGTTGCGAGGGGCGCCGGGCAGACCTGGGGGGCAGGTGCGGGAGGGGCCAGTTCCCGGGACCTCTGAGAGGCACGGTGTTCAGTAGTTTCTTCCCGCTGGGCTGCCTGCGGACCCCCGGGTGCCCGGATCAGTGCGTTCCCCGAGGACAATCCGTGGAGAGGTCATCTCGAGAGCGCAGCCCCTGGCGCCCAGTCTCCCCTGGTGATGCCGAGATCCTGGGTGAAGACGCTAGTTCTTCAGGTGCCAGGAGTGTGGTCTGGGTAGCCAATGGCTGGGTTTATCGTTCCCTAAACCAACCTCTGTATTTTGGATTTTAACGCCACCGTTTAGTCGTACTTTTTAGAAGAATCTTCTCAGGTGCGGTGGGAGACAGGTTTCTTCCCTGGTCACCAATTAAGTGAGATAAAAAACTTCTCTCCCTTTCATTGTTTCTTTAACACATGCCCTTCTTGCTGTGTATTGTTTTGGATTTAACCTTTCCGTGAGCTGTTTCATTCTTTTTCCTTCTAAAGACCCTTCCGTTTTCGTCTTCCTTTCCTCTGTGTCTCCTCACCCCCCCCCCCCCCAACTAAGTGTGCGTATATGCATGCGCGCCCCTTTTGGGGTAATTTTTATTTCCTTCAAAAATAAAAATGTTCTTACCTGTTTTTCACTCCTTGAAGCAAGTGCCAATTTTAATCACCTCTTCTCAGGCAAGAGGGACAATGCCAAGTGAATGTCTCCACCAGACAGAAACCACTCATTCTTGTCCCTCTGGTTCTCCTTTGTGGAAAGAATGGATGAACCTACGTTCTGTCCAATAACCTTCTTCAGAGCATCTAAAATGATTATTCTCCTAAATGGAACTCTTCTTTGCCTAAAGCTTGCAAAAGTTTCTAGTGACATCCAGCTTCCTCTTGCCAAAGGAATGAAAATATTTTTCCTTTTCTTCCAGTCATATGATCCTCATTGATACATCACCTGATTTGATTAGCGTGACTCTGAAAACATGGAACTTTGGGGCTAGATTTTACTTGCTTTTATTGCTTATAATGTTTGATTTAGTTAGCTCTGAGAGAGCTAGCTCTGAGGGAGCATTTGTTAAAGTTAGAATGCATTTGCAGAATCATCACTTGTTTATTTAGAATTCGTTTGTTCATAGCGATACATACAAGTATACACGTGTACTTGCTTACAGCATAAAGTACTTCATACCATACTTAATAAACTACAGTGTTCCATACTTCCTCTGAAAAGCAGTTACAGCATTTTGATACATCTAAAAGAAACTCAGGTCTCTTGGCCCAACTCCCTAATTTCACAATCCAGAAAACTAAAATCCAAGATAAATTGGGCGACTTGATCTGGGTTACAAAGCAAGCTATCTGTGACCCGGTAGTGGAATGTCTGGTTTAGAAGCCCAGAGAAAATCTTAAAATCAATGGACTCTTTGGGAATGCTAGTCGAAATATTCTCGCTGTCAATTTTAACTCACTTTTATAAACTGTAAAGTTTCCTTCCTCAAACATAAAATGTTACCTGTTCATTGTGCATTTCAATATTTCCTTGTTATTATTAAGGTCCTAAGAGAAAAGGCTAAGTATAACTGCTCATTTATTGAGTACCTACTATACATGTGCATCACACCATTTGGTCTTTTGAAGCAGTAACAAATAAAAAACATATAAAACCCTATAAAGAACAAGAAAATTTCTTATAGACTCACCATCCTTGAATTTACTTAACCTTTTTCTTGAAAATTTTCTTTTCTTTCTTTCTTTGTTTCCTGTTACACGATTCATTTGTATTTTTTTATCCAGAGACTATTTCTAAATTTCATGTCCTCTTAACTGTCATCATGGAATTTGATGAAAAAAACCCTATACTTAATATAAAAAAAAAATCCCTCAAACTGACAATACTGCCAAGTTAGTTAACTCTATTTTCTTAAGACCATGAAAATATCATTGCTTATTTTAATAAAGATTTTTTTACTTAGACTAAGGAGTTAAATACCAAGAAAATAGTACTTAATTATAAGTGATGACATCCATTAAGTATAAACACCTGATGGTTATTTTTCCTTTATATAACAGATTAACAACATAGTTCTGAATCTAAACATCTTTCAAGGTAAGTTACTAAAGCCACACTCCTTCTTACATCTGGTATTCAATTATAATGGTGTACGAATTTTAAATTAGTATCCATATACAGACCAATGCAGAATTCTACAAAAGTATTTGAATATAGGGAAATAGAAGTAAAATAGAAATTAATACTTTTTTCTTAAAAATCTTCCTTTTTTCTTCATATTCACAGCTTAACTTTATATGCTTACAAATTGGGGCTGATTTTTAAAACTACTCACTTGCAATAAATTCATTCTTTCATATTATCCACAATGATTTCAAAAGAGATGAGAAAGAGATTAATGTATTTAAAGAATCAGACTCTTGTGAACAATGACATCGTTAAAATGAGCTTGTTTTGGTTACTATGCCATTAATAGGAAAGATATGATGGGTGAGTTTTCTTCATAACCAAGTTCATGGTGGACAGGAACGGTCTGCCTCCCCATCAAGGAGATCCTGAAATCACAAGCTCCAGCCTCCATCGATGATGACAGGATTACCTGTAACGTAGGCAGACTGCAAAGACAAACCCAATGAGACAACAAACCAGGTTTAACACAGGTTGTGTTTTCAATCTTTGATGACTGAGATAGCTAAGCAATTTACTCTCACGGGAACGGGAAAATTCAAACAGAATTTAGGAAAATCTAAATTAATTTTGGATGATTTAAAACTGCCAAGCGTTCTTGTGGTCTGGAGTCAACTGGCCTCTGGCTGCTGTTTTAGCACATGTCACATTCTTTGTAAGGTCTGTTAGGTGTTTCGTCTCAGAATCGGAAAATCAAGAAGTTAGGTGCTATGTGGTCATTTCTCAAATTAGGATACATTGTAGCCTATCATAGTACATTTTCATTTTAAATTCAGAACTATTCTTAACTAGCTGAGTTTTATGCCACTAATAAACTTTTGAGTATAATTAAGTGTGTTGGTCATAAATGGTTGCGTTAATTACCAAACAAAATAAAAAAAATATTGTATCTATATAACTACTCAATATACAGGTAATTCCAGGAGCTGAAGCACAATAAATGAGTTTTAAAAATGTTTATGAAGAATAATTACTATAAACTATGAAAAAATAGTCTATACTAGTTTCAGATACCCAAATCTGTACAAAATTTAAAAAGTTAAAACAAATAACTATTTTGTCCTATAGAATTTTTCATTTTCCAAAAAAATTAAAGCTAAAATGTTTTCTTGTGGTACAGGTTTAAAAATCTTTTAACTTAAACATGGATAATAAAGACTCAAATTTGTGTTCTTAGTTTTAAATTTATCTGAAGCCTGAGACAAGGGAAGAAGTAGGCAGGAAAGACAACATTTTATGAGTACAGAAATTTTTAAAGTTCAATCTATGAAAACTGATCATATAATGTAGGTAAACTAGGGTGTTTTTGGTCACTTTACCAAGAAAGGACCCCAACTCTCCCAAGTTTTTTTTTTGTTGTTGTTTACAATGCAAGCTCTCATATACATACATGTATACATTATATATATGTATAAAATATATATACCGGTGGTGTAAAAAAATGTATACACATTTTAAGAGATGTTATCTATGTGTTACATTTCGAGATTGAATTGAATTATGTAGCAATGTGTAGTATGACATTCGCTCAAAAGATGGTGTTAATCAAATGAATAGCAATTTCTCCAGCTCTTAACAACTGTTGTTAACTGTTCTGAAAAGCAGTAACTGCTCTGTCACTAAAACATTTCAACCCCTGTATTTGTCACATTCACCAACCACCTGGTGTGTTCCAAGTTCCTGTAAAGAGGAACTAACTGGTCAGTGAGTGACACTCCCACCTACTCCCCTTTTCCTTGTGTCTGGTCATACATTATAGTTCCCTGATCATGTAATATTCAAAGACAACATAGAGGGGGATGTTCTTGTGCTCTGTGCTATATGTATGTTCTGCTTTTGCAGTTGTATGCCATTAAAAAATATACAATAGCCATTAAGGAAGAAACTGGTTGCTAAATAGATGCTAAGTAGAAAGAGAATTAGGAATTTCCATACAGGATGACAAACAAGTAAAGAATTCATAGAAAAAAAAGACCAGTGGGAGTCTCCTAAACAAGTCACCAGTAAAACCAAAACCACCAGATGCCAATTCTGTGTCTCCTGGACACAGTCTGGTTACCTTCTCCCCTTTTCACCTGAAACTTGCATCATTTTGGAGGTTCATTTGTTTGACATACATTTAACCAGTGTTTCCCCAATTGTAATTTTTGAAAGCAATTCTCTCTTAGAAAATCGAGCAATTTAATTTTTTTAACGCTCCATTTCATTTGCTACAAGATTTAGTGACATAAAGGTTGAATAAGGAAAAGCCATCAACTCAGATCCAAGTGGCCTTCCTTTGAGCCATTTAAATAAAAACTTATCCCTATTGGTAACTGTAGCATCTTAGCATAGATATGCCAAAACTCTCTGAGATGACATTTTTTGATGACCCAATAGTGGCCAAATATGATTGAAGATAATGAATTCCCTGTGAAGAACAGTGCTTACTTCATCAGAAGCCAAATACACACAGAGCAGGGCAATTTCATCTGCAGTTGCAAATCTTCCAGTCTTCTGTCTCTTCAGAAAATTGCTCAGTGCCTGCGACCAGAAAGCATATCAGACATCAGTGATGTGAGCTCAAGTAGGAACTCACCTGCAGCTCCTTCTGGGGGTCAAAGGCAAGATGAATCTACACACAGGTACCACTGGCTTGCTGCATTAATTAATCATGCATGATACACGATACATAAGAATATTACTAGTATCATTAATTGTGGACCAAGTAGACCAAGCAGGCCTATGGTGACTTAGATGCTACTCGAAGTATTTTGTTGTACTAAAACCGACAGACGCTGCAACAAATCAGAAATTAATGTTAAAGAAGAGGGCTTTTTTTTTAAGTTGTAAAATAATATTTATGTGAAAATTTGCCATCTTCACCATTTTTAAGTGTACATACAGTTCCGTAGCATTAAGTACATTCATAGTGTTCTGCAATGAATCTCAAGAGCGCTTTTCGTCTTGCAAAACTGAAACTCTGTACCCATTAAACAACAGCTCCCCATTCCTACCCACTCCCACAGCCCCTGGAGCCACCCTTCTATTTTCTGTCTCTTTGAATTTCTCTACTCTAGGTAGGGAAGAGGACATTTTCTAGCCAGGAGATTTAAACACATTTAAAATAGTAGCTATACCTCTTCAGGATTTGGCCTGGCTTGTATTCTTTCTTGCAGAGATGGGGTATCAACTGTTCCTAAATCAAAGGGGGACATTCAGCTTGGTTACTTACTTTAACTGAAAAAGAAATTGACAATTAATGACATGGAACCTATCATAATGATACGGCAATCAGTGCAATCCTTCTCCATGACTCAGAATGACAATTTTACCTCCACTTACTTGCCCTTTTAGTTAATAGGCTTATAACTTCTGTAATAACATTCCTATGATTTTTAAAAACACAGACTATAATTCTTGGTGACACGAGGCAAGGACCTGGGTGAATCACCCAGCATTGCCAAGATGTATATTTTAGTCACATTACATTAATATGATACTGTATGGATTTTAAGCACTTTTACGTGTATCATTTCAATTAATTCCCACAATCACCTTGAGATTATATAAAATCATACAAGTACTTAACTAGTACAAGGATCCAAACTGCCTTAATCATCTCAAAACCATTTGTGCTGTCAAGTTCAACTTGCATGACTGTCACAGTCCTCTATAATTTAGGTGTTTTTAAATTTTTTTTATTATCTTGCCTAGTCTCATTGGTTTCAAATTCCTATTTTTAACCACTGTTGCATGTTTCTCATAAAAATATAATTTGAAATTATTTTATTTAAAAAAAAGAAAAGTAAGAATGACACTGAAAGTTTTAAATCCCAGTTAGCTAACGCTCCTACAGAGAAAGTTCCCCAGACTTTTGTTCACGGATGTAATCTGTAAATTCTCTTTAGCAGGCCTTTTTTTTTTCCCCCTGATTGACCGTGTTTTTTCTGGGGACCATGTGATCTTTCTAAGGTCCCAGCAAATGATTTTACTGTCACATCCTTAGCTTCATCTTTAGACCATGCTCCTGAGATTTAATGTTTACTGGGAAACCATTTCTTAATTTTATCATCATTTGCCATTTCTCGGGAGAGCCTGGGAATCTTCAAAATCAGCAAATCCTGGCTCCTTTTTCTAAAATTTTTTTTTATTGTTAGTTTCTGGTGTACAGAACAATGCAGTAGTTATCCTTTTCACCCTCACAAAGTAACAACCCCACTCCCCCCATGTATTGCCCTCCCACCCCTGATATCATGCTTATCTATTACAATTCCATTGACTCCATTCCCACTCTGCCTCCTTTTTAATGCGCAGCCTTTTATTTAGCTTCTCTCCCTCCTCTCAGATTTTACTACAAGCAGGCAGCACTTTCCAACACTCTGGGTGGAAACTGCCTTAGCTAAATCGCCCAGCTCATGAGGAGTATTTTCTACTTTCCACATACTGCGGACAATAGTGTTGGCATACTTTCTGAAACCACATAACAAAGATCCCTTTGGATCTAGTTTCTGATATTTTCCTCACTTCTCTCATCAACTGCCTCCTTAAAATCCAAAATTCTACCAACAGTGTGCTCGAGGCACCTAAAGCTTTCACTTAACAGTCTCTTCAGAATCCTTACAGCTTTATCAGCGTCCTTGCACTGAGGCAAATGAGCATCATATCTTACACGTGGCTGGTAGGAACGGCTATTAAAGGAACACTGTACTGCAAGCCTATGCCCTCCACTTAATTCCATTGTCACTCTGCTGTGTTCATGGCACAGACCGACACACCATGCCACAGTCTCCACAAGTCTGGGGGTGAGGAGTTGTGACTGTACAACCACCAGTGCCATCCCAGACACAATCATCCCTCATCAGGTTTTCTTCTATGACTGGTTCAGTGAGTCACAGCTAGTTCCTTGTTCCAGAGAGTTTGATAACATAGTTTCCAATCTCCTGAAAAGTCCAGCTGCTAATACAAACATATTTTCCAAATCATTTTGCCATTGATTCCATTGGGTAAATAGCACCAAGAATAGCCGGACTCAAGTACCACAAGTACATACGCTAAAACCCAGTGAAACCGTCCATCCTGAATCTTCCTTTTTCTCAGTGTTACCTGTGTTTATCTTTCTAGTCCAAGAAAAAACTTAAATAGAGCACCTCAATCATGGAAATTCAGTAGCTTGAAGGGTACTTAGTAGTTTTTCCTGTTTAACTAATAAGTCAGTGGTTTTTCAACCTGAGGGGAGGCCCTGATGGATTACTACACCAGAAGCTCCTGTGGGACTTTTCAAACCACAGGCACACCTTGTTTGTGCTTCACTTTTTTGTGTTTCATAGATGTTGGGTCTTTTAAAACTTGAAAGCAAGACCCTCTACCAGCAAAAAGATTACAACTCGCTTTATTTCGATACTCGCTTTATTGCGGTGGGCTGGAACCAAACCCTCAGTACTTCCAAGGCATGCCTGCACTGTACACAGTTTCCCTCGTCAACTCCTTCTCCAAATTCTGGCAACCACTCAGGTTTTGAAAGGTCCCACAGATAATTTTGAAATTATATGCCTCCCGAAATCCTCAAACACCAGCTGTGAATTACTGAGAGGAACTTTGGCCCTGGATATGCAATATTTAATTTCTTTTCAGAGAGGAAGTTAATAATTGTTCTTAGGCACCTTGTATTCATTTTGAATAGGTGGGGCCAGGTGGAAGGTCATACTTATTTAATAGACCCACCCACAGTTATAAAGAGGATAAGTTATTCCTAAGAAATAAGTTATTGAATGCTTTTGTTGGACAAATTTAACGTCCTTTCTACTAAGAATAAGTTCGGCTTTTCTCCTTTCCTTTATATGCAAGGTCAGCATACTTTTTGGTAAAAAGCCAGATAGGAACTATTTTTAGCATTGAGAACCATTTGGTCTGTCACAACTATTCAACTCTGTCAGTGGCACCAATACAGCCCTGGCCAACACATAAACAAACCGGGTGTATGTGTGCTCCAATCAAACTGTACTTAAAAACAGGTAGGGGCCAGCTTTGGCCCGCAGGCCATCCTTTGCTGACCCCCTTTTTATAGTATAAAGGAAGGTGTTAACCTTTCCTTCTAATTTATGGACCACCCAGGTGATTTGCAGGACTCAGCGGCCACTAGGAAGGCTCCTTGTACTTTCTTTCTGCTGTCTGGTGAGCGTGGCCCACTTTCCCTCTTTCCCCCCCCGACAAGGTCATCCCGGGTCTGGTTCCCAAACCCTGGCCAGTGATGTCTCTGAAGCTCACGGTTTAGAATTGCCCGTGTGAGTGACGTTAAACCCTTTTCATCCGTGGCTTATTCCTAAGGAATTTAGCCGCTCTCCCAATTTACTGTTGGACTGTTATCTTAATAAGCCTAGGATCTTTTACTTTTGAACTTTTCCTTATGACAGTATACAATATAACATGGGGTAAACAAACTCATGCAGATAAAACTCATGCAGATATCTCTCACCGTGGCAACGGGGCTGTCAGAAAGGACATGCTCACAGCCCTCAAGTGCGAGCTCACCTGGACACACACAGTTGCACCTGATACCCTGCTGGATGAAGTCTGCAGCCACGGACTTCGTGAGGCCGATCACGGCTGCCTTGGTTGCACTGTACACACATCTATTCACAACTCCTGAGGGGGTAGGGAAGGTTCAACAATTGAAGGAATAAAAAAAAAATCTCCTTTAGAGAGGGAACACAAATAAGCGTCCTCGATCACCATTGTCATGCTTCTTCCCACCTCCCCCTTTTCAAAAATAGATATCAGTTTCCCTCCCTTAATAGAGCTAGTTTCTGAATCTGTGAAAGTAGTATTGGCACAACTCAGCTGAGATTTAATACCTAAGTATTGAGAGGCTGCACTTCAGTGCCTGCAATGGCCTTAGTGTTTCACCATCAGTTGGTAGACCCCTTAGGCAGATTCCAAAAGAAAATCAGGGTAAAGAAAAAACAAAACAAGAAACAAACACGCAAAAAATCAAGAGGTCTGGGCATTTCTTGGCATTCCTCTCTTGTGCAGGCTTCATGTGCGTATCCTTGCAAAGAGAAGGAATGTAATCTCAGCAGTAGCTATTTCACTTTAAACTCACAAATCCATCTGTGCCAGACTGTGACATTATCTCCACTTTGCACTGCAATCCTGGCTCTTCAACTTGACTTCTCATTTAGGGCCCAGATCAACTGTCTTTGTGAATCGCTCCTCACATCCACAGGCAGTTAGCTCGCTGGTATTGTGACAGCACTTTGTACAAAGTTCTGTTCTAACACATGGACGGTCCCTCTGTAGAAGGTGTGTGTTTGCCTGATACTCACTTCCTGTGGGACTGTGAGTTCTTTTGAAACAGGGGCACATAGTGGGTGTTCAACACACCTTTTTCGATTAATTAAGTGGATAAATGTTGCCTTCTCCCAGTTTGATCTTCATGAATAAAAGGGAGGGCAAAGCAAACAAACTTTAATTTTATGGCTGCTTCACATCTAAGGCAAAAGGACGGGTAGTTAAAGAACTTAACACCAATTCTTAAAAGGCAGTTTTGAAGTTGCGTGTGGGCTTCATGATCTCTGCTATGCTTGTTCCGAAGCCCTGAGCTTGGGAAGGTGAGTGAGTATGTGTCTTATGATCCCAGAGGAAGACAGACCTACCCTTGATGCTGGAAGCCACAGAGGACATGTTGATAATGTTGCCAGATTTCTGAGCGAGCATCTGCCAAAACACAACAACAACAAACTGCCGTTTTTATCTGCAGGATAAAAATTCTACCTCTTTAAAAGATTTGCATTTACATAGGGTTTACAGAACCATTTTGTTAGCTAGTAACATTAAGCTCTGTTAAGGAGTCTCACCCTATATAGCTGCAAATTGATGGCACGTGCACACACTCATGGGCAGCAATAGTTCTCAGGGGAATTACCACCTTCCTGTGGCACGAGAACATCAGCGAGACCAAGAGAACTCTGAGCTAAATGGAATGCGAATGAACGGTAATGCTTACGGTGTGTTCCTGATGGTGCAAAACTCTTATTTCACTCAACTCGGTTATTTGCTGACTGCCTACTGTGGTCGGGTATTGTATTAGGTCCAGGAGATTCAAAGGTCAGTGACAAAACCCCCGCCTATAGGGAACTGCCAGTCTGGTTGGAGTGGCTGACATAAGCAGCATCCAGGGACAGCAGAGACCTTCATGGAGAAGAGGGTGGTGGTAGGCTCCAGGCTGTGGGACAGCCAGAGGAGGGCTTCTGAGGAGGGAATACGAGGGTTGAGTTCTGAAGACTAGAGTGTTAGTCCGAAAAATAGAAGAGTATTTTAAAGAGACAGAACTGTATGCATAAAGGCTCTATCACGGAACTGGAGGGGGAATGGGTCTGGCTGGAATGCAGGGTGTGGGACGAATGAGGCTGCACAGGCCACCAGAGGCTAAATTTAGGAACTTGGGCTTCACACTGAGGGCAACAAGGTGGTGACAGAAAAGGGTGTAAGGCAGAGGAGGAGTGATCTGTTTAGATTTGGGGACTACAAAAATGGCCCTGGCACCCTGGAGAGAAGACCACTGGAAGCTGAGGCAGTGATTTAGGAAAGGGGTGATGAAAGCAGAGAAGCAGAAATGTCTGTGGGTAAAGAGATAGAGACAATTGAGGCAGTATGGGCAGGACCTGGTAAATGGTTATGGGAAGTGAGGGCTGCCTCCCCCATTTAGGGCAGTGCTTCCTAGGAATGTCTCCCTAGGATTTCCACCAAAGTATGCACTTCGTGAGGGGAGGGTCTGTGCCTGTTTTGTCCTACTAGACAGGGTACACAGTAGTGGTCAATACATTTGGATGAATCAAAATCTCCTGAGGTGCCAATTTAAAGTTCAGGTTGCTGGGTCCTGCCCCAGACCTAAAGGAATATCTAATGAAAAAAGCTGCTATGGATTAAAAAATGTTTTCAAATGAACTTATACTTTATTAATTATAACATGTATGTATGTTTTCAAGATAACATACATATGTGCAAGGGTATGGTTACTCGTGAATGTTTTGGGGAAAGAAGCAAGAAGTGGGGAGAATTCCTGCCTCATGGGCACTAACTTCTCATCGAAATCAGAGGCTGGGAGGATGCCGATAAAGAACCAGGGAGACAGTGGACACGAGAGAGTGGTGAAAACATTAAAGTAATAGCTGGGGGAACTGCAAGAACCAACTAGAGAGGAGAAGGAAAAACAGGATATGCTATATCATGAAAATCAAGTGAAGAGCTTCTAAAAAGAGTCTCAAATAGGCAGTGTAAAGGGTCTGGAGAGAAAACAATCACTTTTGTTGGGGTGTTTCTCCAGCAGCTTTCAGACAAAGAGGTGTAAGACCGGGGGAGGTGAATGATGGGATCAATCCAGGAGTGAGGTTGCAAGATCATAGGTTTCCTTATGGTCTTCTTCTTACTTTCTGTTTTGCACTTAGCTACAAATTGTACCTAAAAGCTGAGTCTAAAAACCCTAAGACATTGTCAGATGGACTAACAGGGTACAAGGAGAGGCTGAGGTGACCCAACCGTCAAGGAAGATGACAAGGGAGAAAATATTTACTCCAACTTGTTTGTCTATCTAATAGAAGATTATAATGAAATGGGGTCCTCATAAGAAAGCATCGGGAAAGTTAGGAAAGTATAGTGGTGTTGAAAACCAAGACTTCAAAGGATTCTTTCTTACTCATTTTAGCGAATAACATAACCCTACTTATTCATTTATTTCTCCAGTTTCATTGAGCTATCGTTGTCCTATATAACCCTTTCTCAATACATACAGAATACACAGAGTCCAATTTAATACCGGGGGTGCCAAAAAATGTATACAAATGGAAACTTTGGTCAACGTTGCTCAAGCAGTAGTTCGGCATAATCAGAAGTGTCCGGATGCTGATGGTCACCACTTTGAGCACCTCTTGTAATTGCAAACGTCAAAGGTGACTTGTATTCATCTTTTATTATCAGTATATATCGAGTATTACAATTTTAATAGTTTTCCTTTCTTAGAATGTGAATACATTTTTTTGGCACCCTCTCTACATAAAGATGGGCTATTAAGTAAGTTAAGTCTTCAACCTTCTGAAATGTAATTAACTCAGGCAAAACTTTAGACTATGGTCACCTAGGAGATGTGGTGCTGCCCCCTAATGCTTGTATATCCATTCCACCCATGTTCTAGAGCCCTGCTGATTCTACAGCCCATCGCCCTTGCCTCCTTCCACGCCACCTTCTCAACACCAGCTCTGTGTCCGCTGCCACAGCATGACTGCTCTTCCTGGCTCCCCCTCCAACAGTCCTTTCTGGCAAGGATGACTACAAGTATAAAGTGAAGTGCCTGGTATATAGTAATACTATATAGGATTGATGTCCCAAAAACTCAGGTGGGGGTTAGAAAGATCTCCAAAAATTCCCTCTCACTCTATCTATTGATAGTTAGTTCTACACCGACCGAGCCATTTCTGTCCCCACTGACCAGAGCTCAGCTCCTAAACTCGGCAGACCTTGGCTTATGGGTCATCAGTGATTCCATGCCTGACCCCCAACGAGATTGATAACCTAGATGTGTTTGTTCATTCAATAAATGTTTGCGAGGCACCTCTATGTGCTACGGGCTCTCCTAAGATACAGGAAGGGGAGCACCGCCCACCACATATCCAAGACCTCCCCTAATTCTTGCAGTAATACATCTTCTCTTCCATTCCATACTGGGTCTCGGGTTCTGCACGGACTTCTTCTTACAGTGTTTTCAACCTGTTGTCTGCCTTTTGACTGATCTTCCAATTTTGGAATGGGTTTCTTTCTGTCTGTCCATGAACAAAATATTCCTACAAGTGTTCCTGTGTTTTGACCATCTGACCTTTCAGATCTGCCTAGACTCCAAATCCTGGCTTCCCCTGGAAAATTCGAACCTGATATATGTGCGTCATGGTTAATGAACACAGGATCCTAGACAATTTGGTCTGGAAGGGATTGTGTCACCCTCATTTTAAAAAGAAGAAATAGATGTTGAGAGGGCACAAGTGCCATCTCCCAGGTCACGAGGTAATTAGCAATTAGGGACAGAGGTCAGGCCTTGCCTAAGGTCTTCTGAGGCCAGGGTCATTTTGGTTAGGGTCACTTTAACAAATGGCACTAAATTAGTAGACATGATATAGTCATGGAGATATGAAATACAGCATAGGGAACATAATCAACAATGTTGTAAAGATTATGTTGGGTGCCAGGTGGGCACTGGACTTATCAGGGGGATCGCTTCATAGACTGTGTAGATGCCTGACCAATACACTGTACACCTGAAGCTGAAGTTGAATAATATTATATGTCAACTATAATTAAATGTATACAGAGGGTGTCAGGGAAATGTATACACATTTTGAGAAGGGAAATAACTGTATTAAAATTGTAATACTCAGTATATACTGATAACAAAAGATGAATACAAGTCACGTTTGACTTCTGTAATTACAAGAGGTACTCAAAATGGTTACCATCAGCATAATTTTGGTACAGGTTTTTCCTTTCATAAAAGTGTGTGTACATTTTTTTGGCACCCTCTCTCTATATATATATAGTCACGGGAGGTGGAGTATAGCATAAGAAAGATAGTCAATGGTATTGTAACCATTATATAAGATGTCAGAGGGGTATTAACTTGGGGGAGGGGGGTTATCACTTTGTGAGGGGTGTAAATGTCTAACTATTACGTTGCTTTGTACATCTGCAACTAATAAAAAAATAAAATAAAAATGAAAGAATAAAAAAAATGAGTCAGTCAGAGAAAGACAAATATCATATGATCTCACTTATACGTGGATTCTAAGGAACGGAATGGATGGGAGAAGTGGATGGAGATAGTCTCAGAGACA
>NW_017731991.1:342899-396461 GCF_001890085.2 Hipposideros armiger | reverse complement strand
TTGTAATAGATAAGCATGATATCGGGGGTGGGAGGGCAATAGATGGGGGGAGGGGGGTTGTTACTTTGTGAGGGTGAAAATGGTAACTATTGCATTGTTCTGTACACCTGAAACTAACATTAAAAAAAATTAAAAAAAAATGTCACTGACTCCTGATTTCCTATTAGAGTCATTAATATCTCTCGGGATTTTTTTTTTAACAAATGAGTGTTATTGGCTCAGAGGGATTATTGCTTAGATGTTTTAAATCATAGGCAAACTCACTAATTTACAAGTTAGCGTTTGGCATTTTAAAAGTTAACACTTACTTACAAGTTTAAATTTTAGCTCCACTGTACCCCAAACCTGCTTCCTTCGCTGATATCCGTAAAGCTTTCCAGACACAAAGTAGGCTTGTTTGACAAATGAGTCCCATACATGTGCACAAGTCTTACCCACTGTGACCTACAGTTTCCCCTTTAACCATAGCCTCTGATTCTCTCCCATATCCTATGCTAAGGATCAGTCTTAGCCTAGGATACATTCAAGTTCTAAATAATATAGAGTCTCATGAACTTTCAATAAGCAAAAAAGACAATTTATATTTTTAAAAAATATGCCTGTTCAACATTCTGTGGACCCACCCAAAGATCCCTCTAGGTACAAACAAGTAGATTTAAAAAGCTCCTTTGTTCCTAAGTCAGTTTTTCTCATTTTCCTTTTCCATTCATCTGGGTCCTTCTGGACCTTAGGTCAAATGTTCAGAGCAAAGTACCGCCCTTCCTTGCATTAAAAAGCTTTTCTCCTGCCCTCGGCTGGGCAGCTTTCAGTATGTCAGTCATCTAATCCAGCTGGGATGGAAGAGAAGAATGGCTCTCTGCATTTCACTAGGGTTCAACTTACCATTTTGAATTGAACTGGTTCTGTACTCAGTCAACCCCTTTTACTGTCTGAGCCCATGCTGTCTGTTCCTATTGGGTTATAAGATCATTTGAAGTCAATGTTTTTCATATTTATACCTCCCTTCCCCAGAGCACCTAGTGTGGTGCTTTCTATCAAAAGGTACTTTATGCTTGTTTGTAAAATAAAATTAAAAACGTTGATGAGTGTGTGAAGGCTGGAGAATTCAATGGTAGCAGAAAGGAGGACAACTCTCTTTAGCACACATTGTCTCCCACCTCTCTGGTATCTCTGCAGCTCAGCTAAAAACAGGAGTGCAAGCAGAATACTCAGGGTAGAGAGAAGCAATAGGCTACATCCATCTTGAGGGTGTTTTCCTAGACCCTGAAATTCAAGAAGGGGCCCAGCTTCAGTGTTTGAATCCTGGTTCTAACCACTTGCTAGTTGTGAGCCTGGGCAAATTACGTAGCCTCCCAGTCTCATCCTCTGTACCACGGATGTGATAAAGTGGTGCCCACCTCTTTGGACTGTCTGGCGCCACATGCCTCCTTGCTGTCCCTATTCCTGGAACCCTCTCCCCAGATACCTGAATGGTTCACTCCCTCCCTTCATTAGGATCGCTATGAAAATTTCACCTTATTGCTGAAATTTTTCTTTTTCTTCAGGGCATTTATAACCACCCCACATGATATATGTTAATTTGACTAAATGTTATCCTGTCTCACCCCTCAAAAATGGGACCTCCCTTGTAGAGGGACTTTGTTTAGTTCTCCGATATGTCCTCTGCACCGAGATTAAAGCCTGGCACATAGAAAGTGCTTAATATTCCCTGAATGGATAAACTGGAAAGTTCAATTAGTTAATTTATATTAAATTCCTTGATATAAATGTTCAACACAGGTTAGTCATTATGTTAACTAATTTCACTCCTCTGTGCATGTGGGATCCTTTCTATATGACAATAAGAAGACCTACTTATCCAATGGTGCTTATCCTAGAGGTGGTGGCCATCTTACTTTAGGAAGAAATGCCTTGATCATCAGGTACATGCTGCGGACATTGAGATTCATTGAGAAGTCCCAGTCTTTTTCTTCACAGTCCAGGATGGTTCCATGGTGGACAAAACTGGAATAGTGATTAAACAGTAGGAGGGATTGGGGGGAGGGATCACTTATAAAGACTTTTCTATTCCATGTCCTCCTCATTTTTACTGTGATTTATTGACTTAGACCATTGTCCTTTCCCTTACCAAGATTTTTAACAATTCCAACATAATATTAGTACATTAGGTTAGTAAGTATCCAAACAACCTAAGTTAAATAAATTTATTTGAAAACAACATCCTTCTTTTAAAAGAAGAAGACAAGAGTTTGGGGCCACCAAACATAAGAAGGTGTATACCAAACTACACAGGACACATCACAAATAAAAGGTGACACCTGCCCTGACTTCTTTTTCAAGAACAACAGTGCCCTCAGGTGGCACAGATTTAACATTCTCAAGGGAAATCAAAATTGCAAGGAAAACAAACATCTCAGGGGAGCAAAGTAATATCTATATGGTACAGTTGTAACGTTGAATAAACAAAGCAGAACAAAACAAAACCTGTAAAATAAACACACTTTTTCCAGTCACGTTTCCTCTAGGAAGCTTTCTAAAAATTGGAGTCCTAATTGATTTCACTGTCCCCTGGGCCAAAATGATGTAATTAATGACAAAATACTGTTGGTTATGATTGCTGTCATCTGCTTCAGTCGAACAACAGCAAGAACCACACATGCTCTGTTTCTATATCCTTTACTTAGCTAAAAATTTAATTGATGCTCAAAAGCTAATTTTGCTAGTTGATTTTTTTTTTCATGGCTCTGGGTATATTCTCATATGATGGATGAGCAGGTTATTTATAAAATAGATTATTACAAATTGTTGCTTTAATTTAATCCCCATACATTGTAACACATGGTTAACTATGGACAGACTGGGATTTTCCCCCTCCCCCCACTCTGAAGCATGGTTAGGAAGAACCACAAAAATATATTGGAAGGCTCCAGGATTTTTCTATCAGTGCAGCAGCATGTAAGAAAAATGGAACTTCAGAATATATCTACTTCGTTCCCGTGTAAGCTTCCATTGTGTTCATCTCTGCTGTCATGCCTCGGAAGGGAGAGGACCAGCAGTCACCGTGTTCACATGTAGCTGCTTCGGTTCCAGTCTCTAGCATTCACTGGGGTTCAGCAAGTTTGGTACCACCCTAATAATTAAGCCATTCTCTTTGTGCTGTATATAAAAGGACAACAACAAAACTTCTTGTGCTGGGATTTATTGTCCCAATAAAAAACACTGAGCATGGGAGGTGTAAATAAGTTGCTAGAATATTGTGCCAAAAATTGGGAACATATGCATTTCAATACACTGAGTACTTGGCATCTAGTAAATATACTTCATTTTAAAGATACTCTACTGGAAACCAGTTTTTCATTTTATTTTGTAAGTCCTGTTGGAACATTAGTGACAAGTCTATTGGTGTGAGCCTGTTACCAGCCTTAAGAAGATCAATAGCTTTGGATTAATATCAGTTGTCTTGAGTAGACCTTAATTGCCTTTAGGCCCCAAGCCCATGTCAATTTCTATACTTGTACTAAAAATTCTGTCCAGAATTTGGCCACACTTCCCAAGAAATATATTATGGTTCATAATGAGTAATTTGGCCATATTATCAAAATTCTCTTAATAAAAGTCACAGAAAACGTTCTATAAGGAGAGCAAAATCAAAAAAGTTCTGAATTACCCAGCAACATTAAAGAGAACATCAAGTCTCTCAACTTCCTTGGCAAACTGATCAATTTGTTTCTTCTTTGTGACATCGAGGACCTTGGTTTGAATGCCTGAAAGATAAAACAAAAGACACTACTTACCTATACCCATAAAATGCGTCTAGTCTTGAAGACCAGCTGTTTGGAAGTGTGAAGAGTGCAGTATCTGCCCAGTAAGGCTTCATAGGATTGTTGGCAATTAGTAAGGTCTGAAGACTCTCATTAGTAAAAATCTTGAAGTCCTCCCAATCAGGACCTCCCAAAAACACACTTCTCTCTCCCTCCCTTTCTCTCCATTTTCTGGATTGAAGAATAAAGTTCTTTTCTGAGTGAAGATTTTAGATGGCAGTATGAATGACCTATATTAGATGCTTCTCAGTAAGCCAGCAGTACTGACTGAAAATGGGCCATGTTTGGCCATTCTTTCTCCCAGAGGCTGAGTAAAAACTGCTACAGAAATTCTGAATTCTGTCTGTTTGACAGGGAGGGGCAAGGGTAGAGGGATAAGAGATTGTTTCTATTTGTGAGTTTTACCTTTATGTCAATTGCATTATTTATTGAAATCACTGTCTTGGTCAAGGGTACCATCACTAATTTTTGGACTACATTGCAGGAGAAGAAATGAGAGGTCAGAAGAAGGGATGAAGCACTTGATAGCTTGAGAGATCTGGCTGAGGGTCTGAGAGATACACACTGTACTGGTTCCTAAACACCCCTCTCCCCCCCAACCTTCTCTAATGAAAGCAGCAGTCATTATTTTTGTGTTTAAAAAAATATATATATGATTTATTTTATTATTCTCTTTTGGATGTAGTAATACAATATGAATAAACAAAGAAAGGGAAGACTGAAGTTGAGTTTCAGAAAGCCTTCTTTCCCTTTGTGCTTTTCCAGTACAATAGCTTTACTTTGAGTGCTGGAATGATAATTCAACACAGTCTAATTCAGTTAACGAAATCAGTGAACTAATTGGTGTTTGATCCTGTAACCTGTTCTGTTTTGTAGGAACAGCTAATTTTCAAATGAGCTCTCTGTTCTGATTTCTTTCAGAGTAACTCTGACTGAAGTTCTTTGATATTGGAGTTGAATTCAGTGTGGCAGAGTAAAGGATGATACACACCTAAATAATTTGGGTCATCTCTTTGGGTTTCTAATCATGATATATGATTTTGGGGCTGAGGTGTCGCCTAAGGTAGCCACTAGCCAGCTGTGGCTATTGAGCACTTGAAATGCAGCTCGTCTGAACTGAAATGTGTTGTGAGTGTAAAATACACATGGACTTCAAAGATTTAATATGAAAAAAAGAATGTAAGCTATTCCATTAATAATTTTTTGATTATGTGAAAATGATACTATTTTAGATATATTGAGTTAAATAAAATATATATTAGTAAATGAATTTACATCTGTTTCCTTTTACATTTTAATGTAGCCACTAGAAAAATTAGAAAATGTAAAACTACACATATGGCTCACGTTGTGTTTCTATTGGTCAGCACTGCCCTTAGGGGAGGAGGGCATGGGAGTGAAAAGTTGTCATGAAAAGGTAACAACCGTTAAATTTTTACATATAATTTTCTTATTAGGTACTGAATCCTTCCACATGTTGGATAAATGAAAAATTTTAAGTATACATCTAAACTTTTGTTTATGCATTTAAGTGTGCAGATTTTGTCTGTAGGGTCACAGAATATAAATTTGATAGCAGAGTCATGCTCTAAAAAGGAGGCCAGTGGAGCTCAGCAGCTAAGGAATTCCCTTTCAGCACATATGAGTACTGTTGTTCTGTAGACGCTGAATCCCAAGTTTAAGTGGCTGAATTACTTACCCGGGTACTGTTCCAGTTCCTGAAGTTTGAACACATTGATATCTGTGGCTATGACTTTGGCACCTTCTCTTGCAAAAGCCTGGTAGACACAATGCACAAATAAATCTTTTGTTTACTAGGTTTAGCTGTCCTCATGAATGGAAAGCCACTTAGCCTTTTCCCTTTTATTGCTTATTTTCATTGCTTTTCCCCATATAAAACAGGTGGAATTTCAAACTATCTAGTCTCACTTCACCCTTCCCATTGTTATTATTTTTATCATGAATTAGAACAATGTGACATACATTGTGCTTGTCATCTGACTTTGTCCCTTTAAGTAATATCAAACAAAATAGTGTTTTTAAAAAACTAAAACTCTGTTATGAACACCTCTCAAAATACTATTCTGTGATTTGATAGACTACATTTCATTTCTGAGCAGGTTCTTACTACATTCCAAATAAGAGAAAAACAGGTTATTTCACCATTTTTCCTCTTAAGGTTATACTACTGTTTTCATAAATGTCAAACAATACCCTGCCACTATTCTTAAAGTGCCTGATTAGTTCGGGTAGGGGGTATAATGTTGATATAAATTAGAAGGTGAAGGTAACCAGATAGTCTTATAAAGCTGGCGTCCTTTATCTGAATTGACATAATTTCAGAAAGCTATGCACTCCTCTAGTGCCTCTGCAGTAAATTTATTATGGAGCAAAGAAACTGAGGCAGAGAAATAAATTTCTCAGAGTCAAAAGTTGTTAGTGATGTCACATAACAAACATGTGAGCTATTCTTTCCTTCATCTGCCTGGGGTCAGGAGTGGTGGCTTTTTGTTTTGTAACTTTAGACAACAGAAGCACAAAAGTCAATTAAAAAAAAAAGTAGAGCAGAATTAAATAACCATGGAATCTGTCTACATAATTCAATACCTCAACAGTTAGTGAGCAACAACGAGATGGCAACTTACTAAGGCAGCTGCCCGGCCGATCCCCTGGGCAGCAGCTGTCAGGACGATGACCTTCCCATCAAGTCGACCCATAATGGAACCTGTGATTTAATTTAAAGACAGATGTATTTAATGGCTTACACCGTAGTCCATAGCCCTATACTGGCAGTAACATTTACTGTAGAATGAATGGTTCAACATACACCTTTAAGAACTTGAAGATAGCTCCTCTGTACAAACAGTTCCACCATCTGACTTCTCCAAGAATGCTTACTCTGAATACCTTGTATATCAAAAACATTTAGCATAACCCACTGGAGTGATAACTGGGGCAGAGAGACACCAAACTTTAACCTAACTTTCGTTACTTCAGTACCTGGAGAAAAGGGCCTCTGATGCTGGTCCAGCAGGAGTGGAATCCTCCCCCTGACCACCACCTCCCCCTTGTTCCGGCACACACTTCTACGGCGCTGTGTGTCCTTACTACCTGGGCTGCTTCTCGCTTTCTTTCCTATAAACTTTTGTCAGGGTTTGCACTATCAATAGTCTATGATTTTTTTCTTGTCCCTTGGAAAGATTTCACCATTACCCTTAGACACTCATTGAACAAGAGAATTGGGAAATCAAATCATGTCAGTGCCCCCACTTTACAGATGAGGAAATTGACCTGACCTGCTCAAGGTCGTAGAGCTGGTCAGCAGCAGAGCCAGAACTAAACTCAGCTGTCCTGACTCTTGCTATGTGAACATCCCATCCCACAACGCTGCTGATCTTCTTTTAAAGTTAAAGCATGCAGCAGTGACACTTTAACAGATACGATCAGTAATTTTTAACAGAGAGGACTGAGAAATTCGGATGTAGGTGACATGTGATGTGCGTGAGCTATTTGGCCAGTGCTTGGATTGTAGGTCTCAGGGTGAGAGGAATGGCTAGTGATGAGGTTGGGGGTGGTGAAGAGTCAAATGATGATTAAATGAGGCTGTCTTCAAGGAACCAACTTCTTTCGCTTAACTCTGCTGTCCTTAAGTGTGCCTCTGACCTCACACCAAGTCACAAGATGGCATCATAGAAACATTCCAGGCAAAAAAAAAAGCGGGGGGGGGAGGTGAGGGTGAGCTGGGTGGGTGTCCAGTGAACAAACTTAAATAATACATGCACAAATAACCTACACAGTCACTCTGCTCAATGACCTGCCTGATGAAGTACAGGTAGCTAGCTAGTCTTGCTTATTGAGCTCACATGATCTAGTCCTTTCTTTTTGAACTGATCTCTGTTCTCTTCAGCCACGCTTGGCCTTTTGCTGTAAACAAAGGGCACTTCTCTTTCAATCCCTCCCTTTGTCCAAGGTCCACCTGCTGAGGGGCTTACTTCTGTGGGCATTGGACACTGAAGGATGTATGGAAAGAAAGCGACATGATCAGACATGTATTTTAGAAAGGTCACTGTGGAGAACTGACCTGGGCAGGGGGCGAGCAGGCAGGAGCAGAAGGGGGTGGATAAGAGAGTATTTAAGAGATGAGACCAGGCCTGGTCGCCAATGCACTGACCTCAAAGAAATTATGCGCTTCACCCAGTGTTTTACTGCTGTGAATTCAAATCCAGGCCTCCTGACTGCAGTTTCAAGAGAAGACCTGGTTCATTCGCACACCCAGTGGACCCCAGGTGGTGCCAGGGGCCTGTGCCTCCGGACCCCAGCCGGTAACTGACCACTAGCCCACCCGCGCTCTGAAACCCATCGCTGAGTTGGTACTGAGACCACTTTCTTGTGGGCAGTGTATGAATGTGGCGCAAACACTCAAGCGGACCCATTGCTAGGGGGACAAGGCGCTCCTCCCGCCGGCCTCCCCGACCCTCCCGCAAACCTCAAGGCTGGCTATCTGGATGCTCCCACCGTCAGGCACCCCTCTCCTTCCCCCTGAGGACGGACTTCCGTCGTGCTTTGCCGGCTGTCCCAGACCTCGTAGTTCCCTCCTCATTTTCTTCCACATCACCGCTCCCCCTAATAAAATCCATGCCTGGTTAACTCTATCTCGGAGTCCTCGGAGGGCCTAACAACACGTTAGAACTGCCTCCAGGGACCAGCTGACAACTTCACCGGGATGTTCTCTGATTTAGTGCACGTGTGTTATGCGACAGAAGCTGGGCTTTTATGGTGCCAGTCCTTCTTTGAGGCAATGAATTTGCACTGTTGTTTCTTTCTCCTTGCACGAGTGATACATTTTCACTTCAATCATGGAAAGAGTTAAGAGATACATTCAATATATACTTTAGAAAGTAAGAGATTCCAATAATCTTTACCCCCACCCAATCTTGAGCACGGTGTTGTAAAAAGCTATTACTTTACACCGTTGTTATTAGTGACTTTTGGCACATGGTACTGCGAAGGCACATGCCAGGCGTCTGCCTCTGACACTAAGTATCCTGCATCATCGCTGAGGCACACAACAGCCGCTTTGCTCCCTCTGAAAACCTCCCCCAAGGGCCTCCCTGTCTTTCTGGGACCGGATTTTGGAGCCAAAGCCTTACTATTAGGTAAAACTGCACCATCAAACTAAAACGGATTTATGTGGGGAAATGAGTGCAAAAGTGACCTGAAACGGTAAAATAAGGCAACTTTCAAAACATCCAACGTGAAAAAGCACACATGATGGCTTTCTTACTCTAAATACTGGAATCATCAATTTCCCATTAGCAGAGACACAGAGTATTTTCAGGAACTCTATTTTCATAGGCCAAGAAGAAAAATGTTCACTTAAGACACTGTAAAATTCTCTCTTCTTTGGCTGTTTTGAAAAACTAATATACCAGAGTTTCAAACTTGGTAAAAACACACCTTTATCCTGAATTAACTGCTGAGATTAATCCTGAAATAGGTAATGTGTAGAACAAATCAACATCTAAAAATTCAACCTCCCCTTTTCCCAGTCCAAAGTTGCATTTAAAATATATTAGGAAATCTTACTTTAGAGCAGCAAGTGGATGGCGTCCTCCAGATCACTGAGCGAGCAACAAACTTGAGACTTTTGTACAGAACCAAGTCAGGTGCTTAAAAGTGCATGATGGGACTTGTAGTTCAGGTTCCTCAGTTTTTAGTACTAGGCGTCTCACATTCATACACTGTTTATGTGTATGTGCTGCCATCTAGTGGAGCTTGGGTAGAACTGTTAACTCCAAGCAGAAGGTGAAAAGTGTAAAAGCACTTTTTTATTCCTTCACTCTAACCTCTCTAATTCCTTGTCATTTGTTTATACCTACTATGTGCTGTCCTGGGGCACTCAAAATTGAATGAGCCAGAAATTGCCTGTGGAAGATAGCATACCAACAAAATACAAGAAACCCAGGTCGTTGGAGATACTGGAGGCTTCCTTCCTGGCCCTTGACCTAGAGCGTTTTGAGGGAGAAAAATAAAAATTCTCTCGTGTTTAAGGTATAGTTTTGGTTATATTGTCACGCTCAGTCTATTCTAACACTAATACATGTTTAGTTGCAGAATGCAGCCATTTTGACTACTGAGGGGAAGGAAGTGGGGAACTTCAGTGGAAATACATGTTGGATAAGAGAAAAAACAATCAGGTTTGGCTGAAGAGAACAGAGAGAACATATGGAAAAGAAAGGACTAGATCATGTGAGCACTCAATGCTAGGATTAATAACTTACATTTTACCAGGCGTGTAATTGGGCAGAGTGATTTTGTAGGTTATTTCTTCCATGTACTATTTAAGTTGGCTCACTCAACACCCACCCAGCTCGCTTTCTTTTGCCTTTTACTTTATAAAGACTGGAAAGCAAAACTCTGAATTCCTAGCCTTCTTTGCGGCTAGAGCTGGCTGGCCAATGAAATGCAGGCTAGAATTTCTAAGGAGGGCTATCCTCTTAGAAAGGTAAGGCCTCTCTGAAATCCTTTTGACTTTTGCTATTTCCCTTCTATACTCCTGGAATGCAGATATGATGCCTTGGGACATAGCAGCCATTTTGTGTCTTGGTGTGAGGTCAGAGGCACACATTAAGGACAGCAGGGTAAGAAAAGAGACCTGATTCCCTGAAGACAACCTCAAGATAAGAGCCCTAGACTAAATCCTCTGGACTTCTTAAGTGAGAAAAATAAACTTTACTTTTTTTTAAGGTTTTTTGTTCTTGGAGCTAAGTGTATTCCTAACAGTCATAGTGGTTAAGAACAAACATCGTAGAGTCAGAAAGATGAAGGTAGCTCTCACATTTCCCCCTCCTTAGTTAACTAAGTCACTTAACTCCCCAAACCTGTTTTCTCAGCTGTGAAATGAAGGTAACCGTAGCACCTCCCTCAGGGATGGTGTGAGGAAGAAGGACTCAGCATGTGAAACCATCACCACAATGTGCTACATTTGTACTTAATAAATGTTAATAATTATT
Source organism: Hipposideros armiger (assembly GCF_001890085.2). Taxonomy (NCBI): domain Eukaryota; kingdom Metazoa; phylum Chordata; class Mammalia; order Chiroptera; family Hipposideridae; genus Hipposideros; species Hipposideros armiger. The sequence goes on along the minus strand of NW_017731991.1, from coordinate 385,627 downwards.
AGAAATTCAATTATAATGGATAGCAAAAATTATCCTGTGAAAAAAAATTTTTTTTAAAGATTTTTATTGGGGAATTGGGGGATGGGAACAGCGCTGGGGAATTGGGGGGAAGGGGAACAAACAAGTTGCTGTCCTTTTGTTCTTCAGTCTAGTTGTGGAGGACATTGCTTCACTGGCCCAAGTTGGCACCATCATTGCGCTCTTCCCAGGCGAGGCAGATCAGTTGCCGGCTTCTGGATGGCCGCTCACTGCAGCTGCTGGCCACTCACGCTGGCTGCTGGCTACATACGGTAGCCCATGGAAACCCACTGCCACAGGGGCTGCAGCCTACGCCGTCTCTGGCGACTCACGGCAGCCCAGCTCCAGGTTGAGCTGTTGTTCAGCATCTTAGCTGTAGAGGGCAGTGTCACTGGCCCTCATATGTGGGATCCGAACCGGGGCCCTCTGGGATCCCAAGCCAGTTCTTAACCAACGTGCCACTCGGCTGGCCCGAAAAAAAATTTAAAACCCTGACCTAGCTTCTGAATATGCCCACCTGAAGTCTTTGCTAAAACTGTCCCTCATTGCCCCACTGTTGGTTCTAATGTTGGGTCTAGTGAGCTGTACCCACATTCAGCTGTACTCTTTGCTTTAATAATGCCTTTTCTTTGACTTTTGAGGAATTTGGAATAAACTTTTTGATGAGTATGAGTTCTTTAATCAAGGCCAGGTTAGATACGTTTTTTGGTGCAGCTTTCTTCAGCCTCCTTCGTCCACTAATCTTCAACAATAAGGCTTACCCTACAACAGCCTAAGACACAAGATATTGCAAATGTTTTCTTACCCATTTGTATTGTCAGTGGACTAAATTTCTTCAAGGCTAGGAACCATATCATTTTCACCCTTACACTGTAGTCAGCTCATATTAAAAGTATATCATTTGTTTTCCAAATACAATCAGTTCCACAAAGACAGTGCCTTTTGGCAAGTAGACCATTGATCAACACACAGTAGACGGTCACCTAATATGTGCTGAGTATGAATGGCAGGCTCCTAATAAGCTTCCTGAATATAATTCCGCCAGGCTCTTAAGAAAGTTTTTCCTATGAACAATAATGTGTTTTGTCTTCTCTGGTCCTGACTTTACTTTCAGGCCACTTAGTATTTTCTGACCATGCTGCTGCTTTTCAACATTATTCCTTCACTATCATATCTCACGATATTAAAACTCAGATAAGAATTAAGAAACATTTTGAAGGAGAGCTTAACAAGATGGAGGAATAGGAAGTTCCAGCTCTCTTTTCTCCAGAGACACTGATTTAACAACATGTGGACCAAAATACCTTTGTGAGAACTTCAGAAGCCAGGTAAGAAAGTTGCAGTATCCTAGGCGAGGGCAAAGCTGAGAACTGAGGGCAAAGCCACACTGAAACAGACAAGAGCCAGTTGCTTTGCCTGCCACCACCCCTTCCCCAAGCTAGCACAGCTCAGCCCCTGGCCTGTGGTTTCTCCACCATAGGGAGTGAGAAGACAGGAAAGTTTGTCAAAAGAGCCAATGTTTTGGAGGGCTGTCCAAGTCACTGGTTTTCTGTCTCGCCTCACTTGGAGTGCTGATGGAACTGGCATAGTTTCGTACCAGAGGGTCTGCAGTACTCCAGTCCAAGCTCAGTCACGGGAAAGTGCCCAACTCACAGCTTCATCCTTGGGAGGGAGGAAGAACAGGGTGTCTGGTCTTTCAGTTTTCTGGAAGGTTGCCCGAGGAACTGGTCTTGGCTGACTTGTGGGGCTGATGGGAAGCAGATGTAATTTGGATGCCTGGGGGCCAATGAGAAAAGAGAGTGGGGTGGCTTCCTGCTGCAGCACCAAAGAACCTGCAATACTGCAGACACACACTAGAGGGAGCAAGAGATTATGAGCTCCTGGGAAAAAAATTTGCAAACCTCCCTAATGGGCAAATTACACCCTCAAGCCCAGACAAGTCCCATCCCTTAGCCCCCAAAAGGTTCCAGAGGTCCCCGGAATCTAACCAGACTGACTGGTGAAGGTCTTCCCCTCTGCAAAGCAGTCCGTAAAGATTGATGGAGGCTAATTTTTTGAATGCACAAAATTCAGAAAAAAATAAAAAAATTGAGAAGGCACAAAAAGAAACAGAGAAACATGGCCCAATAAAAGGAACAAAATAAATCTCCATAAACCAACTGTAAAGAAATGGGGAATTACCTGACAATTCAAAACCAGAATTTTAAAGATCTGCATGAGAACACACATAAACAACTAAGTGAAACCAGGCAAATATTGCATGAACAAAGTAAGACTATTAATAACAAGATAGAAACTATAAAGAAGAACCAAACAGAAATTCTGAAGCTGAGGAATACAATAACTGAAGTGAAAAATTCACTAGAGGGGCTCAACAGCAGACCTGATCAAGCAGAAGAAAGGATCAACAAAGTTAAAGACAGGTCATTTGAAATTATACAATCAGAGAAGCAAAAAAAAAAAAAACAACACAAGAAAAGTGAAGAGCCTAAGGCACTTATGAGACATCAGAAAGTGGACCAATATACGCACAATGGGACTTCCAGAAGAAGGGACAAAATATTTAAAGAAATAATGGCCCAAAACTTCCCAAATCTGAGGAAGGAAATAGACTTCCAAATTCAAGTTAAGCAACATTATACTAGACTGGATACCTGATGAATATATTTTGAAGGGCCTTAAAGTAGTTTTATTATCCAGGTGTTGGGGGTGGCCAGTTAGCTCAGGTGGTTAGAGCACAGGCTCATAACACCAAGGTTGCCAGTTCAATTTCCAAACGGGCCAAGGAACTGCACCCTCTACAACTAGATTGAAACAACCAATTGACTTGGAGCTGAGGAGTCCTGGAAAAAGTTTCCCAATTAAAAATTTTTTTTCTTTATTATCCAGGTGTACTTACCTACTACTTTGCATTACTTTTATTCAGTAGAGGAGCAGACATTGTAAAGAATCAAGCCTTCAGCTCTGTTAAAGTGTCTTGTTTGGGTAAAGGTGAAAAGGAGAAACAAGTCTCCCAAGGGACACACCTGGGGGAGAGAATTGTAGGAAGGGAGAATTTCCCTTAGCCCTAGAGAATTCTTATGATAGCATGTTAAAGGAAAATATCCAACCCATAGATTTAAAATGATGACTATGAGGCAATTCATAATTCATCCTTTGAATGAATCTTCTTACCAAAGAGCCAAGAATGCCTTGAAATCACTAACTGTTCTGAACCTTATGTGACTTGTTGTCTTATGTGATTTTTTTTCAAAGTCATGTGATATAAAATATTGGATACTCTCTAAAATCATAGTTCTTAACCTCTTACAGGGCACAGACCCCTCTGAGAATATGATAAAAGAAAGTGTGGACCCGAATATCCTAGAAAAATGAGTCCACGCACAAAAGTTAACAGTTTTTTCAGAAGTTATACAGACTGCATGAAGCCCATCCATAGATGCCTTACATACATGTGGGGACCCCAGGTTTAGAACAGTTTCCTTTGATAGAAACTCTGGTGCTGTTTCCTCACGTCTAAAATGAAAGGGTAGAATAAATGATGTATGAGGTTCTTCCACTGGAAGTGAAGTGAAATAGAGTACAAAGTCCAATAACAAACCAACCAATTTAGAGCGCTTGTATAGGAAGTGGGGGTGGGTGGGTTAACAAAAAAGTGAGAACTTTGCAGTTACAATAGCAACAGGTAAAAAGTCTTACCCTACGTAAGACTAAGAAATGAAGATCATAGTACTTGCTATGCTGTAACAACTTAAATCCAGAAAGCATGTGTACATTTTCATAGCAAAATTCTGAAAGTCAATAAAGAAGAGAACCAAATACACTCTGAGTACCCCACTAAGAAACCATTAATTAATCTTACAGGAGTTGTGATTGAGTACTAATTAAACATTTTATTAAATGTTCAAGGTATTAAAAAAGTTTACAATTTTGTTCATTAAAAGAAGCTTTATATTAACTTATGTATAATGTTTTGGAATATCTAAGTCATAGGTGGGTAACTGTACAGAAATAAAATGGATACATTTTACATGAAAAATTTCCTTCAATAACTTTATTCTTTAAAAAATAAATAAGACTATTCAACTTCTGAAGTATTACCACATTCAAGAAGACGTTATTGCTGTCACCATTCTAAATTATTGAAATGCATTATTCTCCTGTCTTTCTCCTTCCAATTCTAGTGGCAAAGTAAAAACTGAATTGAAATTAAGTTGGACTGTGACATCACTGCCAGGGTTAGACACAGAATGTAACAACCAAGGAATGCTGGGCCCAGAAAAGTGTCAGAATAGGATCTACTGAATCTTGCACTCGGGCACATCTGTTTCTGAGATGGCCTGCCAGGCACGCGACTGAGGATCCACATTCTCTGCTCCAGCAGTTGGTTCTTCTGAGGAAAAAAAAAAAGAAAAAAATCAAAACCAAAAGTAATCTTATTTAAAAAATACACAAAAAGCAAATACAGCTGGAAGTGGAAAGGATGTTGTTAAGACACTGGAGATCTGAAGACTGAAGTGGCAATATGGTCATTAACTTCCTCATGTTTAGTCATTAAAAAGGGTATATTTCACATCATCAGAATTGGAGTTTATTCCCCCTTTTTTTTCATAAGATGAATTGTGAGAAACACCATGTTATACGTAAGACCAAGAAGTAATAGTCTTATTTGGAATTCATAACTTTGAGATTTAAAATGAATCAAATATGGATTGAGTTTGGTTTTCTTTTGTCCTATTTTTAGAAAAAAAAATGGTGCACTAAACAAATGATATGTATTTTAGGGAATATTTTAGACATCTTTGGGAAACTTTCTTTGAGCCTTCAAAAAGCACTTCAGCTGTATCTATTTATAAACAATATTCATTGTAAAATTATTATATTCATAAAAGTACAGTTGACCGTTGAACAACATGGGTTTGAACTGCTCAGGAACATTTACATGTGTATTTTTGCAATACTATAAATATATTTTATCTTCCTTACGATTTTCTTAGTATTTTCTTTTCTCTAGCTTACTTTATTGTAAAAATACACTATATAATACATGTAACATACAAAATATGTGTTAATTGACTATCGCTAAGGCTTCCAGTCAATACGAGGCTATTAATAGTTAAATTATGGGGGAGTAAAAATTTATACAGGAATTTTTTAATGTGTGTGCGTGGGGGGGGTTGGCCCCCCCCAGCCCCAGCATTGTTCAAGGGTCAACTGTAAATCTTGCATAACTGGACTTGCCAATTATCTTAAGTTCTTGAGATAATTTAGATTGCCTTTTTCAGAATTAAAATGAAAAACTGACACAATTTTTTTAGACTGATATTTTACTAATTTAAGCTGGGACTATGTCCTTTAATTCTGAATTGGTCAGCTTTTGATTTATATATCCCTCTTTTAAAAAAAAGCCTACTCTTTTCTTTATTTCACTTGAAAATAGTACCAGAAAGATCCATACATTGATAAAAAGAATTAAACATTTTTATTTGTGGTTTGATTAATTCATATTATGCCTGCCTGTGTTTCTGGCACTATCAGATAAAATAAAAAAGGTGGTTATAAAAGTTTCTGTTTTTCAAAACTCTTCTAAAATAGCATATCTGTACAGCAAAAGTACCACATAAGCTAGCTAATGGAAGGTCCTTGAATCATTGTTAAATCCTATTCCATGAAGTGAATATTTCAAAAAAATGTTCCAAATTGTTTTGTGACTTAGTATATTTCTCAGAGCAGTTTCAGATTGCTGATTTGAACTACGTTTGAAGTGTAGTTGCTGAGAATGGACTGATTTCTGTCACACAGTAGAGCTCTCATAAGCCCTGGCAGCCTTTGCTCAGGGCATTAAATGACTTGCAGCTGCTTTTCTTAGGGTACAGTAGTGTTGCTTTAGGTTTTTGCAGCGCATGATAGGGGATTTCAGACATGTCACAAAGGGCCCTGTCCATGCACGCCTGAGCACACGGTCAACGCTATGTGGTGAGAAAGACCACAAGAAACATTCACGCTTCTCTTGCAATGCTCCCCACCTGTGTACAGCACCCCTGCAGGGCTGGGGGGTGATCCTTGACAATGCCCCACTCCATCCACTCAGGCAAACCGCACTGCTGATTCTGCTCCCCAATCTGTCCCGTCTGTCCAATTCTCTCCATCTCCACGGTTCCTGCCCATCCAAACTACTGGGACTTGCTTAGGCAACTGCCATAAACTCTTGCTTCTGTTATTTGTTGGTTACCTTACAGCTGAGGTAATGTCTTCAAAATTTATAACTCATTATGTTCCCCTGCCATTGTTTAAAATCTTTCAAAGCTTTCTTCTACATGCTTTAGGGAGGAGTAAAAACTCCTTGAACAGCCTAGAAAGCCCTGGCGCGTGGCTCCTCTCTCTCTCTCTCTGGCTTCCTTGACCTCATGCACAGGGCCTGTGTTCACTGTGCTCTGGCCACACTGCACTGCTCTCACCTCTTCCCCTGGTCATGGTCCCTCCTACCGGTGCTGTCACCGTTCACCTTCCCGACATGCTTTGCCCTCCCCTCTTTGTTAAGCTAACTCACATTCGACCTCTTAGATCTCAGTTCCTTTCTTCAAGGAAGACTTCTTTAAGATTCCTAGAACACAAACCTCTTATAAGCCTCAGAGCCTTGTGCACTCTAGAATTTTACCTTTTTAATTTTTTTTGACTACTTGATTACCAACTATACCTCCTATCAGACTGTGAGCTCTAGGGCAGGGATCATGTCTAGTTTTGCTCATCAACGTACTATCAGGGTCTAATATGTGACACATAGTTGGAGATCAAAAAATTCTGTTGATTGAATGAATTAATAAGTAAATGATCTAAGTCTATGACGGGACTTGTATAAAATGAATATAATGCTTCTGGAAATACTGGCCCATTGAATTGATGAGAAAGTCTTTTGTTTTTAGTAAAAATAGTTTTGTTTATAGCGTCTTTATGTCCATGAGAGAGTTGCTTGTCTATTCTTGGGAAAAGCTTGAGGGTTTAAGAGGAAGAATAAAGACTTCACTTGGGTGAAGTGACTCCCTTCAGTACTGTGCTTTGGAGAAACTTTCTCACAAAGAGACAGCAGTGAAGCCTGCAGCTTCACTTGCTCACCTACCGCTTCTCTTGTCTAAACTTGCCCTTTGGAGCCATATATTAATGATCAGTTCCAAATGTTACCCCCCTATTTCCAAGTAACCAGTATATTTACACACCTGGGCAAAGGCCTAAGCCTGAATTATCAAAATATCGAACTGGATGAGGTGATGGTAAAGACTTTGATCGGCTGTCAAAAAATCGAGATTTTGGCGATTCCTTTGGAACAGGATCTTGTAAATTCTGTTCCTCACACTGAGCCATAAGTTGTCTCCTTTTAGAAGCTGTTCCAGTCACTTTAGGAGACTTTGGAGAATTTTCACAAGTTACTTCTTTGTGAACCTCTGTTTTAAGGATTCTCTCCTTCCATGTTTTTACCTCATTGGAAAGACGATGATTATTGCTTAAATGGGGGGAAGAGAGGAGAAAGGAGACTGTAAGATTGCTTACTTTCTGAAATGTATTCACATTTACATAAAACATTTTTAAAAACTTGTGGTAAAATATACATAACATAATTTACTGTTTTATATTTATATTTCAAGTTCACTAAAATATGAAATTATAGAGTAATTATAGTTAATCTCTGTGATCATGGAGTCTTGAAAAGAAAGCTCAGGGTATGACATTAGGTTTTCAAATGCATCAATGATATCATCCAGAATGGTTTAGCTATTGATAAATTAGTCTTCTAGATAGACAAATCTTTAATATTCCTTTGTTATTTTAAAAGAAACATTACACTGTGTTTTTCTGGATTGATTATAATCTTGTTTCCGACAGGAAATGCCACCAGCACTTATCTGGTTCCTCCAGAGAGAAACTGGGAGCAGCCCTAGAGGCCCTGCTCTCCCCTATCAATCAGCCAAGTGTGTTGATACCACCTCAGACTTACCTCTCAAACTCATCTCCTTACTTTTAATTATTGTCACCATTCTTTTTTTGCCTGGACTACAACAGATTCCTAAATTGGGGTATCTGATCTCACCAGGCCCTGGCTTAAAGTCCTCCAGTGGAGGAAACCTCCCATTACATTTAGGATACCACCTAAACTCCCTCAGAATGACCTCTGAGGGCCTGTGGAATCTGTCCCAGTTACCTCTGGCTTTTCATCTGGCACCTTACTCGGCTTCATTCTCCGTGCTCTGGCCACAGGGATGTTTTACGTTCCACTGACTGGTTATTCTTCCTGACTCCAAGCCTGTGTACATGCTGTTCCCTAGGCCTGGAAGGCTGGCCAGTCTGTCCTTTCATCTAACCGAACGTGTACTCATTTTTCAGATCTACTCATATGTTAGCCTCGTGATCACCACCTCTCCCCATGCTTAGATAAGGTTTGATCTCGGTGATATGCTTTCATAATGTTCTATTTGTTTGTTTAACAGCACTTATTACAAAGAATTAGTTATTTGTACGATTATTTGCTTAATGCCTATTTTTTTTTCCTACTTCATCATTAGTAGAGATTAACACAAGATTCTAATCTTTAGTAGGTGCCAAATAATTTAATTTGTTAGAACTGCTTATAAAGTTAAATTAAATAGGTGACAATAGTGATGCTAATGGGTCCTCTTTTGAGTAAAGCCTCAGCGACGTGGGTATACAGACCTGTGGTGTAAAGCTCTAAGAGCTTTGTTTACATACTGGTGCTAAGCTTAGTTAAAAATAGGTCAGTTGATAGATACCAAACATCTGGAATAGTGCTATCATATTCTTATTCCTTTTAAAAAAGACACATTACGTGAGCTCTAAAAATTACTTTCCCCAATGTGTGAAGGGTTGCTAACTGCAAAAAAAATATATGTATGTACATATATCATCCCCCACACGTAACAGCCATAAGCACAATTTCTGTATCATGTAAGCAGATCTTACCTTAACAGTTCATTCTTTTGCTTTATTAGCTGTTCATTTTGCTGCTTTAACTTAGAAATTTCCTTTTCGAGTCGTACATATTCACTTTTCAAAATAAGAGCTTTTGTGCTTTGTACAATGCCACTGCCACCACCACAGGTTAGGGGTTTATTTGAAGGTTGAGGATTCATATTTTCTGATACCACTGTGGGAGGCAAATACACAGATAGGTGATAATTTTATTTATCTCCCAAGTTCAAAACAAAGGCAACATTACTAAGTGCAATAAGTCACTATAAAATCAAACACATCTCAACCATCATCTCCCTGGAAATCATCCTTGACTTCCGCCTTCTATCTGACCCCCATGCCTATTCCATCAATTCTAAATATCACTAGAATCTTTCTGCTACTCTCCACCCACCAATCCTGCTACTGTAATCCTGCTGAGATCTTTCACCATGATGGCAGCAGCAGCAGCCCTCTTCAGCTGGTCTTGTCCTTCACTGATCTAGCTTCTCTATCAGTGGGAACACTTGGAGGGCTTCTTCCAACAGAGTGTGTGGGGTCCACCCCAGTCATTCAGCACAGCATACGCAATACATACTTGTTAACTAAAAACCCTTAGAATGATATTAAAGCATATATTATATATTCTACACTATGCATATAAAGAATTGTTTTATAAATCTTAGGTAAAATTGCATAAAAATGTGAGGAGCTTATAATGTTGACTAAACCATTAAACCAATGACAATTCACAAAAGAGGGGTCAGGTGTGTGTGGAGAAGATACTCGATGTCCATTTTCTTTTCAATTATTTTGAATTCAGGTACAATGTGTACTTGAAAGGCACTTACACACCAAGAGCCATTACCCTGACCCTTCTGTAACAACAAATGCTCGGTTCTATTTTTATCTCTTGAAGTTTTCCAGGTAGGAGCTGCAATAGACACTAGGAACGTTCAAACTAAATATGTACTAGACAACATCTTTAACAAGACGTCTAATTTTTAAAAAATGTTTCTGGACAATAATACACACAAATACCATCTTATTTTGCCTGACATTTAGGATTTTCAGTGTGCTTCCACACACCGCTTTTAGTTTGATCCTTACAAGTGTGTGTATATATGTATATGTACATATGTGTATAACACACACACACACACACACACACACACATAAATATAAGCACATGTATGTGTATGTATTGGGTTGTCGGAAAAGTCATGATGCATTTTTGCAACGAAAACCAGAAAAAATACGTCATGACTTTTCCGACAACCCAATATGTATGTGTGTGCATATATATGTATGATAGAAATATGGAAAAAGGTATAGTTTGAGGACTGTATATGCAGAAATGTGATCATTAGATTTGAAAACTGTGCCTAAGATAAATTTTAAAGAGTTTAGTAAGCATCAACTCTGTATTTTCAGTATTAAGAACCAGTGGGATAATATTTACTTATTTTTATTGTGCTGATTATATTTTTACTATGCATATCGTCAAAATCTATTAAGATGTGTTTGGATTTTTATTGGGAAGGGTACTTCTGCCTTTATAGTTCAGTCATCCTTTTATAGTATTGAAGGTATCTTCACCAATATGTAAAGATCTGATAATACAAAGGTAAAATTCATACTTTTCAAGCATCTATAATGTACAAACAGTTGACATTACAGGGAAACTAAAGCGATGTCCTAGGATAAATATAATGGCAATTAATTCATTTTAAAAATAGATATTTCTAAATTAGTGAATAACCTAAGCTTATTCTTGACTGATGCATGTTTAATAGTCCTCAAAATGTATAAATGATTGAGAAATAAAATGGAAAGGATCTAGGAATACCAGCATTTTCTACTCACTTGAGGTATCTTGGGCCTGTTGATTTCTTCTAAGATTTTCTCTCAATTGCCTTATAACTTCGTTTTGATATGTTACAGTGGCTTTTGTAGAAGCAATTCTAATAAGAACAACAGAAATATGTGAAGGCCCAGCAACTAACTTTTAATGGAAAAATAAATAGAAGCTGTCAAGAACTTTCTAGTAAGATACATCACATTGACATAATGTCCATACGTAGCAGTAGATAAGCCCTTAGGATAACCCCGCTGGCAGCATGCACTTTGTAGCTATAACACCATCAAATTGGAAGTATTCAGTTTGGTTGCAGGGGCAATATTTTTAACATTGAGAAACCAATTCTTTTAAATTTCTGGAAGCTCAAGAGCTATTAATCGGCTATTGAGCAAAATTATACTCGAAGGCACCATAAAATAAATAACTGGGCTGTAACCATGACGTCCTAGAAACACTTTAAAAGGCACCACCGGTACCAGAGCATGAAAGTGAGAAGCAGCTTCCTGCTACATTGCCAGGAAGCAAACCCTGGCTGCAGCTCTGGTTGAAGGGGATACAGGCAAAGGTCAAATTCTGCTCCCTGTTCCGTGGAAGAAAGAGGCACTGTATGAATTGTTAGCTTCAGCATTAATCAGTAATGATAAATTATAAGACTTTCTGCCTTTATTAGAGGCTGAAGTACCTGCTGATTCTACTTTCTGCCTTTATTAGAGGCTGAAGTATCTGCTGATTCTAGGCTATGAGTAAAACTGCTTTTATAATGAACTTAGTAGGTATTAAATTTCATTAAAACCAATACTCTTATCAACGGAAGGCTGGTTAGAACGCAGGAAGATTCAGAGTGCTGCTTTTTGGGCAAAATTAGATATCATCATTAAATATTTATTAAAGATTTATAGGAAGAATAAAAAGTGTTGGGAACCAGAAAGGTTCTTAACAAATTCTCCAATAGAAACCTATCCTTTTATTGATTTTGAATGTGAAGAGCAGAGAGATTATACAACTTACATGAAGTGATATATTAAGAAGCAGCAACATTGTATTTCTAATTCAGTTTCCCAGACTCTGTTTAATGTTCTTTTTATTATGCTATATCACAAAGAACTTTAGGCATGCTATTATGTATAGTAGTATATAGAGATAATCATTAAAAAGAGGATATGCTCTTGGGCACTAGGTATTATAATTTCAAAGGAAATACAACCTTTATACAAAAACACAACAGTAAGAACAAATGAAATTAAGAGAACCAACAAAAAACCTTAGTTGAACTGCTAAATACACACACACACACACACACACACACACACACTCACACACGCACACACACACACGCACACACACACACTCACATACACGTTCTTATCATTTACTGTCAAGCATAAAAAGGCCATTTTTAACCTGTTCATGATTAAGCAAGAAGCATCCAAAGACATAGTGTGTTAGTAACTGATCAGAATTTTGCTTATTTTAAAAATCTTTACATATATAATGAGAATTTAATAAATTTAAAATCTGTGAATGTTTGTATTTATTTTTAGAAAGCAATACACTATTTTCAGATATTTTAAAGTTAACTAATGCAAAGAAATTTGTATCATTTAAGAAGAAAATTTAAGCTATTGAAGTCATGTTCAATTAAGGCAAAAACATACTCCTTTTCACACTCCTTGGCAATTTTCATCTTCTCTAGGTCTATTTTCACCAGCTTCATTTTGAGATCTTCAATTTCTTTTTTATAGGGTTTAGCTCCTAAAGCACTTTTGTCCTAAAGTATTTAGAGAAAAGAAAAATAAAATACTTTTAGAGCAACTTCAAGGAGTTGTGAACAGCTTTTATTTGGTAGGAACATTTTAAAACTGCAAATTCTAAATATACAAAAAGCAAGAAAGGAACAAATTTTAACCCTAAAATGAGTAAGAAATAGATATTTCAGGTGAAGTATATTTGAGCTAATATGTAATTAGGGAACATACAATTTTTATTTTTAAAACAAATTTTTTCCCAATTAAAAAAACGATGTAAACAAAAGGAAACAGATTGAAAGTAATGAAATGGGTAGACAAAGGTAATTAGGAAAATGGAAAAAAAAAAGTCAGAACAACAATATAAAAGTAGAACTAAATTCAAGGCACAAAGTATTACATAGCATTACTGGGGATATTTTGTATTCAAAGATGGTTCAATCCACTGATATAAATATATGTACTTTCCACTGAGAGAAAAAAATTGTACATATATACATACATACATACATTTTTTTTTTTTTTTTTTTATTGGGGAATTGGAACAGTGCTGGGGAATTGGGGGAAGGGGAACAGACAAGTTGTTGTCATTTTGTTCTTCAGTCTAGTTGTGGAGGACGTTGCTTCACTGGCCCAAGTTGGCACCATCATTGCGCTCTTCCCGGGAGAGGCAGATCAGTCGCCGGCTTCTGGACGGCCGCTCACTGCGGCTGCTGGCTGCTCACACTGGCTGCTGGATACACACGGTAGCCCATGGCAACCCACTGCAGCAGTGGTTGCAGCCTACACCGTCGCCGGCGACTCATGGCAGCCCAGCTCCAGGTTGAGCTGTTGTTCAGCATCTTAGCTGTAGAGGGCAGTGTCACTGGCCCTCATATGTGGGATCTGAACCGGGGCCTTCTGGGGTCCCAAGCCAGTTCTTAACCAATGCGCCACTCGGCCGGCCCCATACACCTTTTTTTTAATGAATAATAATGTCTCATTGAATGAATGTTAAATAATGCAAAGAGAAAACATTCTTGACTTGTTCCAATTTTAACTAGAATGAAGAGATGCTGGAGCCAGAATAGCAAGCTTAAATGTCTATTAGGGTCAGACTCAGTAGCAGAAGTGTGAGAAGTAGCTGGGCCTAAAATGAAAGGGAGTGCGAAGGATGTGATGAATGAGGATGTGACGTGTAATGTAACACCATTCATTGAAATTACTGTTCTTTTCAAAAGGGGGATTAAATAAAAAAAAGAAAAGAATTTTAAAATGTACTTATCTAATATGGAGTGCTAAATACTTAGATAAGAAGTTTTTTTTTTTAAAAATGAATATACATCTTAAACTATAAAGAATAATATCTATATATCTTTGAAAAATAATTTTCTAGGCAGATAAAAATATTCATTATTTTGCATGAACATATACTCCTGAATTTCATTTCTAAGATGTCACTCAATTTTTCAAAGCTTGAGTAATAAACTTGAGACATACATCGGTAATAGGAAGTTGAAGTAAAAGATTAAGAGTCTCAAATGATCTGCCAAATTCAACAGTGAAAGGAAAACAAAAAACACTTTTATTTATAAAAATGAGTTTAAATTACCTGAAGTACTTGGATCACTTCTTTTGTTTCTTCAAGGCATTTACTTGATTCATTCACTTGCGCCTGAAGTTTTGCTATTACGTCATTAGTCTTTTCCAGTTCTTTCTGCAACTTTATAATTTTGCCTTCCTTATGCATAGCACTTTCTTTAGCTTTAAGTAGTGAAGTTTCCAGCTCTTGAATTTTCTATAAGAAAAAGCACATATATATAAGTTCTGTCATAAAGACAGAATGACAGTATGTAAATTTAAGACAAAGATGATCATACATAGGTATTAATTTTTCAGATTCCATTTAACGAAGGAGAGAAAAGAAGCCAAATATCACTTAATTCACACATGTACTATTTTTTTCATTTAGAAGCTGATGATTTTTATACTAAAAAATGTCCAAATTTTGTATTATAATGTTTAGTGTTTATTTACTGATTAGCACAGTAGTAAGCATATTAAATGGGCACTCACAGTTTTAAATTAATACTACTTAAAGAAAGTACATTTGTTAACTGACTCTTTCAAGTAATACACGTAACATATCTTTCTCTTTATTTTTATTACCTAGGTTTTAAATTGAAAAATACAAGTAGGTGGAAAAATTTAAAGGCATAAAAGAAAGAGTAAGTTTTCCCATCTCAGACCCCCAATTGACCTTAAAGCAATGACTACTAAACATTTTCAAGTGTGTCCTTCCAGAAATTTTTCATGTATATCTAAGTATATATGAATATAGTTTATTTTTAAAGTCATACGCACAATAGAAACATGCTAAATATATAGTTCTGCCTCTTTTTCTAACTTAACATTTTCCAGATCTTTCCATTATCAATACATACAGATCTCTTACACTTTTTTCATATTTTCTGTTTCATGGAAATAGCATAAATTAGTTTACCCATCTAATGAACATTTAGGTTATTTCCAGTTTTTTGCAAGTACAAAAAACACTTGAATTTGTTCATGTTTATAAGATTATTCTCACACACACTCATATAGGTTTTCCTGGAGAATGTTTGTTTCTTTTTGGCCCACCTAGAATTTATTTTGTTTAATGAGGGAGGTAGGAATCCAGACTTATTTTCTGCCAGATGGCTAGCTGGTTGTTCTGAATCAAATATTAAGTATACCATCTTTTCCCCTTTGAGCTGAATGTTACCACTATCATATACTAAATTCTCATACTTGCTTGGGTGCACTGCTGAACTCTCTATTCTGTCCCATTGTGTATTCCTGTATCATTACCAAACTACGCTACTCTAATTTGGCATCAATACCAAACTAAGAGCATATCTTTTATCTGGTAGGGTATTTTTCCTGTGGTCACTGAAAATGGAATTTCCTTTGCTTCTTTATCTTATTGCTTTGGTATAGATGGGTTTCATAATGACACTATTTTTCTCTCTACTAGCTGACTGAGGTCTGTAGTGATCAGCAAATCCATAAACTGTGCTCAGGTTCCTCAAGTTTCCAATGGTAATTATTAAACTAGTGATTGATGATTTGTAAGTATTTATTTTGCTAAAAATGATAAATTTACTTTTGGGTTCCCCACTAAGTCATTTTGTAGGCTAACAAAATAAAACAGCGTGTTTGCTTCATAGACTCTTAAGTAAGGGTAGTGAATAAAGTAATTGGATCGTTCAAATAATATATTAATTTTTAGTTACTCTGCATTAGAAATCTGGTATATTTTTAGCTTTTTATATTTTTATTTGGATTATAATATTAACCAATATTAAAGACATTGATGCTAATTGGGGAAAAGTGAAATTGCTCTTTCCTGTTAAGCTAGTTCTGTACCCAGACACAGATTAGAGTTTAATAGAAAGTCACATGATTCAGGAAATTTATAATGTAGGATAATAATGCTGTACATGGCATATATATCTATTATTCAAATTAAGCTATGAGTTACTTCTGTTTTATAATCCAAAGGGAAGCTCTTAAATAATGTCTAGCTTTATGGATAATTTAGGTTAATGACAGTCATAATAGAATTGTATTTAATAAACAAGCAGCTCCTCAAACACACACAAAGATAGTCTATGTTCCTTAATAAATACATCCGATAACTATAATTCTGTTCTGAAATGTTATATAAGATACAGCTTTACCTCTGTGATGAAGCTGCAAGTTCAAAAATATAAAAACCTCACACACCTCTGTGGCCAGCTGGGTGGCTCTTGATGTAACATGAAGATTCGCGTCATCTCGCGCAGTCGGATTAGCAGGGGCACCAGATGACTGAGAGCTCTTCAAAGTTTGGTAGTTTTTAAACAGTTTTTCATTTTCCTCTTTCATTAATTTCAGGTCACGTTCCCATTCTTTGGCTAAGGTAGCATTTCTTTCCTCAAACTCTGTTGATTCATTCATTATAGCCTATAGTATAATAAAAACACTATTATTGCTCTAAAATGAGTTACATGTTTTTTAAAAAACACTGAAAAATGCTAGAATTCTAGGATAAGGTATATATATATTGAAATCCATTTTCAGCACACTCTAGAACAGTATGTGAAGAACATAAAAGAATGTGAACACTCTTTGTGGTTTGCATCAGTTCCTGATATTTCAGAAGATGTTGGATGACGATGATAAAAGAATAAGGACTGGAGAAGATTCAGATTCATTTTCAAGGTGATAATCTTGCTATTAGATCGGTACTAACAAATGAAGAGAAATTTGAAGTTAAAGTCATTATTCATGTTATAGGTGTTAACAAAACATTAACTGACATCTAATTGCAGAGCACACCCAGTAAACTTAGCAACAATCAATTTTCTTGTTTCATTACAAACCTCAGTGTTAATAGGAAAAAGAGCTCACTGACTTTCGGTATGTAATCTGAAAATCTTATATTTCTCTGCAGGGAATAACAATCAATACCATCTTTTACTTCGAAGGCTAACTAACTCTGAAATTACTCAGATCATGCTTTTTACTTCCTCATTCCTATGGGATGTTCTTTTTCCTCTCATCGCAAATGCCTTATTGGTCTTTTCTACAACTCTGTGGCTTTATGGTCATTCTATCACATGGATCCTAAATTAGCTGTATTCTTGCTGGCACCCTGGACTCTCCTTGGCTCTGGACTACTGACCTCACATCACACAAAGTAACCAATTCCTACTCTCAGGGTGCTGGAAGAAGCCACCTATCCATGCTGATCGATACCACAGGAAACCATGGCTTTCCAATCACAACTGTGTCCTCAATCTTACAAGAAAAACTCTGAATCCTATGGAGATTATCCTATCTAAACACTGGTTTTATGGTTTTCTCTATTGATTGTGTACTTTTTTAAAAGTTCATTTACTATTTTGCTAGCTTCAGGTAAATCAACAACAAATGGGATTAACTATCCATTAAATATTATCTACATTTTAATGTGATTTAAGTATAGTTTCCAGATGAAATCAAAGTGTCAGGAAAAAAACCACCCAAACACATGAAATACAAAACCAATTTTAGAAGCTATAATATTCATTTAGTTCCCTTTGCACATATATAACAAGCAACTTTCTGATTACTACATATTTTATCAGGTGTATGAAGTATGGATTACTTTAGAAAGCAGAATTAATATTCTGATCAGTGGAAGGTAAAACAAATTTAATAAACTGATCTTAAAAGCAATGTTGGTTCTTTGGTTCTTATGAATCTGTCTACTAGAGCCAATCACATTAATAATGACACAAACCATATCTTTGAACCTCAAGTTGAAGGATCAGCACATACGATGTGACCCGCTGACATGAAAAGCATGAGACCTTATTGGAGTAGCTGCCTGTAGCCCTGAGAGAGCCTCATGTCTCACCTGTTGAGGCTACCTGGGGACAAGGCTCAATTCCTACAGAAGAAGTGAACAGTGAGAAAAAAAAGGAGAATGGCAGGAGGATTCAAGGTTTCTCAAGTGGAAACTGTTACACACTAACATTTTGTTACCATCTTCACAAGTACAAATTGATATATTTAAGTATCTTAAGGAAGCATGTTAGAGGGAGAACATTCTTTACATAGTCAATTTTTCTCACAAAGCATATACAAATAAATGAAAGAAAACATATTTAAAATCCAGTTGCTCTAAGTCCTTTTAATGAGGTAGAAAAAGTAAAGCAAACAACAACAAAAAGAACGAGGTAGTGTGATAGAAACGACTACTTACAATTATTTTGTTGTTATAGAAGTTATTCACTTGACAAATCCTATCATTTTCTTTCTGGATGCCACTTTTAAGCTTTTCTATATCAAAATGAGTATTCAACCACTCTTCGAAAAACTGGGTCATTTCTTTTCTGTTACTTAGTACTTGTTGAAATTCAGTCTTTATGCTGTGGAAGTCAGTTTCTGAAAAATCTTTGAGAATTTCCTGTATTAAAAAAGTATTGAATTGCTTGAACATTAGGAAAGTTTTTATCTAAATATCCTACAAATATCAAAAGGGGAAAATACCTTACTGAACTCTCATTCTTAATATTTTGAAGTATAGTTTTAATTATTCTAGTTATATTAGAAAAATAATTCTAATTTAAAACCTTATTCTAGTTATTTGAATAATAAAATGTTGGCAGTATACTGGTATTCTATGCAAGAGAACCATGTCTCCCAATTCTGCTTGTTAGAATTAAAACCTGTGAAAACTATAAATGTGACTAATGATTACAATATGTGAACTGCTTCTGGATGTAGCTTTTCTGCACATACAGCAGACCTTACACGTGTGTTAGGAATGAGATGCCAGCCTCACAGTATCAGCTGAGAATAGGACACTCCATGTGGAGCTGGTGCAAAAACATGTTTCTGACTCCTGGTCACAGGTCTAGGATGTTTTATTATTATTATTATTATTATTATTATTATTATTATTATTGTTATTATTATTTTTTTTAGCTGAGCCATCCTGCCACCTTTTGGCAGCTCAGCGACAGCTCAGCTCAGGCCGGGCATCGAACTGCTGTTGCTCAGAGCTCAAAGTCTTGAGCGAGCTCTTAACCAACTGAGCCACTTGGCCGGCCGTAGATCTAGGACATTTTAGATAACATGTAGAAACTTATTCTAGAGTTCTATGAATTCCCACTTGCTGATATTAAGTCTTTCTTTCTGGATTTGTGGAGTCCTGAAATGAAGCTAGTCTAGTCTATTACTTGGCACTCTTTACATTTGGCCAGCTGTCACTCTGCGACCTATCTTTAATTTTTGGTAAATGAAAATGCCTCTAAGCACTTGAAAAGTTACCTTTCTACTAGCTAAAAAGGCTTAAAATCTAATTCAATCCATTTAAAAGAAATTATACCTCAATATGTAGATCCATCTTCTCGCTCAATTTGAGGTCCCTTAATTCTCTGGATGGTACATCACAATCTTGTGAAAGGGGCTGAATTTTAACTAGCAGTTCATTTTGCTTTTCCACTTCATCAGTAAAAACCATTTCAAATTTATTGATGGATTCATGTTGTTCTTCCTTTATCATTATAACATGGCTTAACACATACTTGCAGAGAAACAAACACATTTGGAAATGAAACTTGAAGCACATTTAGAGGATGTTTTCAACCCTCGAGACTAAAGGTGGGATGGCATCTCTTGTTTACCTTTATCCTCTGGTAAGTGAGGAAGAAGGATCCCCTCTCTATCCCCAATTTTCTCCTCTGAGCATCTTGGAACAATAGCTTCTCATTCCTTATTTCTGACTTCCTACTGGACATACCTCATAGATGTCCTATAGGTACCTCAGATTCAATATGTTCAAAATGTAACATGATCTTCCCCCCTAAAAACCCACTTTTACTGCCCCCTTTTTGGTTAATTATATCACCAATAGCTCAGGTTGCCCAGCTAGACACCTGAGACGCCTTCTCAGCATCCCCTTCTGCCTACTTGGTTTGGTGACCAACAATGGGTGTGCCATGTCTCCAGCATATTTAGATATTTGGCTTCAAGGTGACAATAATTCGAATGCCATAAGCTCCAGGCACCTCATGAATGAGTTCTAGATAGATTGTCAGGATTTGTGAAAGACTCTCAGAGCCTGAGGGGCCATCTAACTAAATAGGGCAGACATCTGCTCCCCACTTCCCCCATTTCCACTATTCCGTATGCTCTTACAATTTGGCCTCTTCCTTAAAACTCAACTAAACCCGCTCTAACAAAGGTCACCGAGTTCTACTATCAACAAACTGAGGCGATCTCTTCGGTCCATATTCTGGCTGTCTGAATGATCTGACGTGCTCTCCTCCACTAACCCAAGTGGTAGCACTTTTGTTTGGTTCTCCCGTCTCTCTGACTTTTCCGACCTCAAACCCAAGTGTTGCTCTTTTCTGTCTGCACCTCTCGAAAATGTCTTGTTTCCAGAGTTCTCTTTTTATCCCAAGGCTCTTACTCTTCTGTTATGCTTTCTGGGTGACCTTACTAACATATACTGTATTACCCATTGCCTACATGCTGATGAATCCCAAATCTTTATCTTCGGTCCTGACTTTTCTCCCGACAAACCTCAGATGCACAGCTCAATGCCTACTTGGTTTCTCAGCTTGCATGTTCCATCATAGGTATGTCTACCTCAAAACATCTCAAACTAAATACCTGATCTCTCCTCCTGCCTCACCTGCTTTGCTCCTCTTCCCTTTTTCTTTATGTCATTACAGTATAACTGTCCACCAACCAGGCTAAGCCTAAATCCTGGGATGCAATCCAAACTCCTCTCCCTTACCTGCACTATCAATCACATGGACCTACTATTTTAAGCTGCTAAATATTTCTTTCATTCTTTCCATCCCTATGAAGCCTTCTCTAGTTGTATAGTCACCCATAATACCCCATCTGGACAACTGTAACTGCTGCTGGTCTGTTCTTTCTGCCACTAGGCTTACCCCCTGCTAACTCATTTCTTTTTGGTCTATAGTGAAGCATCTAAAATGTCAACCTGATCATGTTACTGCCACCGCTTAAAATGACTGTCCCATGGCTGCCCATCACCTACACATGAACTTCATCCAAACTACATTGACTGAGTCTGTCTTCCACTACAGTCTTATCTTTTTTAACTTTTTTCCTGCTATGTCATATGACCACACATACTTCTATCACTGCACTTATCCCGTTTCTATGTTTGCCTCACCCTAAGTAGCAAATATGACAACCCCAAATCAGGATTTAAATAGACTGAAATTTATAGCAATATTTACAAAGATATCACTAAAAAAGGTGGTACCTTAAGTTTCTTCATGACTCTATGGAATTCCATGGAACACCTCTGGTTTACAGTGAGAAGCTTTTGAATGTGTTTGGTTTGTGGATGTGGAAGTGAGAGGTTTGTTTTTACTTTAACTGAAAGCTCTTTTTGGGTTTCAATCTCCTTCTCCAAGTCAAGAGACAATCCATGTAAAAATTCATAGCGATTATTCATCTCTGAGTATCTCTTCAGAAGCTCCTAGAGAAAATTAGAACTCATTCAATTTAATGAACCATTCTAACTTAACGATAAATAGTTCTAGCCTTAGAATTGTAAAAAAACTCATGCTTTAACATTTCCTGTAGGAGAATAATAAATTAAGATCTTTGTGGTTAAAAAAACCCCATGGAAACTTATTGTTGAATTTGGATTATAGAAATAATGTATAATTATTGTAGAAATTAAACAAATGTCAACAAATGTAACAAAGAAATCCAGAAATAACCATTGTTATCATTTTGATACATTTTCTTTTAGTCTTTTAAACATCTATGATTTGAATGAGCATCTAGAAAATCTGAAAAGAAATGTGAGTGAGTCAATCTTGTATGGTGGCTCAAGACTGAATGCTGGTTTACATTTACAGTAGGCAGTGTGAGTTAGCAGATAAAACAAGTGACTAAGAATCAAACAAGCTATTTACTAGCTTGATAAACAGCCTCTTCACACATTTCTGTTTGCCTAGAATCTGAGTTTTCTAACCTTTTATCAGCGAGTTCAGGTTCTAGTTCTGCCAGTTCCTGACTGGGGAAATCATTGAAACATTTTCTCAACTACAAAATGAAGACTACAGTAATTGCCACAGAGTTTCTTAGGGCAAACAAATAAAATATCATATAATATCTACATCCATGTAATCCATAAAATATACACATTGTACGTTAACAGAAGTAAAAGTATATTTGCAAAAATGCTTCTAGATCCAAGTTTTAAACTTACATTTGGTTTCGAATCCTGATTCTACCAACTTAATAGCTATGGGACCTTGGGCAACTACTAAACTTCCTCTCTGAGCCTCAGTTTCTTTGTTTATAAATGGAGCAAAAAACCTATCTCATGAGGTAAAGCACCAAGTATAGTGCCTCGCACATGGCAGACACTCAGGAAGCCTGGGCCCATGAGTGCAAATGACTAGAGGCAAGGCAGGGGGCACTGGTCTGAGCATAAGTAGGGAAAAACACTAGTTCAAGCTGCTACAATAATCTAATAAAAGGTTTAGTTCAGGGTGCTGAACAACAGAACAAAGGCCTTCTGACAATAATAATCTCTCTTTTTCATCATTAAGGAAAAGCTGGATTGATGTTCATTAATCTGGGCTGTTGGAGAGGGGATTCCTGCCTTTGGCCTTCGGATACATACCACTGTGGTATGGACCAGCACTGTGTAATCATTCATTTGGACTTTAATAGATACATACTGAATGACTTCCATCAGGAATGTGCTAAGCGGTACAGCCATAAACAACACAAAACAGTCTTTAGGGATCTTGCACTCTAGTAGGGGTAACGGTAAATCTTGTTGGTTTTACTCGCTATACAGAATCCAAACACTTGTCCCTGCTTCCACCGCTTCCTCTCCTGGCCGAGCCGCCAACTCTTTGCCTGGATTACAAATGGTCTTCTTGCTTCCACTCTATTTTCAACTCAGCAGTCAGGGTCATCACTTTAAAATCAGATCATGTCTCTTAGCATCGTCAGGACTCTCCATCTCCCTCCGAGTAAAACCCAAAGTCCTTTTAAGGCCCACAGCCTGCCTGTTCCCCCATTAACTCTCTGACCTCACTGCTTACTAGCTTTCCCCCTTCTTGATGTTCCTAGAACCCCCCAGGCAGGCTCTGCCACAGGAGCTTTGTACCTGCTGTTCCCCCTGGCTGCACTGCTCGTCCCACAGACACCTGTATGGCTCGATCCTTTACCTCTTTCTGGTATCTGCTCAAATATTACCTTAACAGTGAGGCCTGAAAAGCACAAGCCTCCATTGCTTTGTTTGTGTGTTATGTACATATGCATACATATCTATCCTAAAAAGTTTAGAAACATACTAAGCATTATCTATTCATTCCACAGAGGTTTCTTTGATTCCACAGGTCTTTGAAGGGTAATAACATTCATCTGTAACTTTAACAGGGGGCACTTACTTTTATTCTGAAGCACTTTTCTCTCAGGCTTTTGGTAAGGTGCTGTTTTCCATCACACAGTAACTTTTTCTCATATTTTACTACTTCTTTGTGGTTCTGTTGGTCCTGCTTTGACACAAAGAAATAAACAAGGCTTCCGCTGTAACTACATTCACAGGTCCTCATACTTTTTCTATTACATTTTTTATATCAAGTTTCAATAATGGAATTAATTATTACACTTGTAAATAAGAAACAATGTTAAAAATGGTCAGAAAACAAATAACAGTACCGCTAAGTCTTGTAGCGAGTGACTCAACTCATTGAAAAAAAGAAAAAGGGGAGAACCATGTATTTTTTGGAGATAGAATTTGTTCCTGTAACTTTCATAGTTGCGAATTAGGTTTTAGATTTATCTCTGGTTCCTACTTTTCCAAGTCTCTGCATTGGAATCACTGCTGCCAACTAAATATACTAGCAAAACCATCTGTACTATCTATGGTGTTCCAAGCCTGATTCATATATTCTTCCCAGCACCATGGAACAGACATTTCATATCCTGTTTACATTTTGTGTTTCTGATTGAAAGTACAAAACATTTTCTTCCATTTGTTTATCTTATTCACCACAGTACCTAGAAGAATGACTAACTGTTAAAAAAATATTTGTTAATGACTTAAATCTCTCTATAAATCTAGTTAGGGCCAAAATGAGATTATTTCCATGTACCTGATGTTTCTATTGAGATTGCAAATGATATTGTTTTCCACTTTATTCTTGATATATGAGAATGAAAAGATTTTTATATATTTCATACAATTTCTTAGTAGTCTGAATTTTATGTTACTTTTTAGATACTCAATTTAAATAGTCATATTAGGAGAACTTCCTTTTTTATATTCATTTTGCCTTTTTCCCTTCTAACGTCACTAATAAGAGTCCATGTCTATCATGTAGAGGTAGTGAAATGAGGGTGTTTAATCTACAAATCTAGTCCTTTAAATATTTGAGAATTCTCAATATTGAGAATAATGCTATTTCTTGGTAAAACCTTTTTGAAAATTACATTGAAGAAAATTTGTTTTATTTAACAAATCTTTTCTTAAAACTAAAGAATTAAAATGATATTTTCTAAAAAACATTTTGGCTTCTTTTAAAACTTTATTTCTTATTTGTGTGAAAATTATACTTATAGTATCCCCATTATCCTTTACTGTTTGTAGACATCTCCAGAAAAACAACACAAACCACTGTTAACCTTTTTTTTAAAACGGCTTGATTCTTATAGTTACTAAATAGGGGAAGATTCTGAACTCACTCTAGCTATCATTTCTCTTAATGTTTCTCTGCATTGGTCTCTTTCCATTTTCAGAACTTCTTTTATCCTCCTTAGCTCATCTCTTTCCTTAGCTACAATTCTTATTTCTTCAAGGCTTTCATGAAGTTTCTCAGTCAAGTGTAAGTTATCCATTTCCACACTCTGCATAGATAAATTCTGAGCCACAAATTGGTTCTTTAATCGTTCCATTTCATTCATTTTTTTATGAGTTTTATTGATACTTTCTTCCATTTTAAGAAGTTGAAGCTCTTTTTTCTGAAGTTCTTGTATCTTGAGATAATTATAAAACAAGTTAGAATGCAAACAGAATTCCTTCAAGGAAGGAAACTAATGTCTATTTGTTATATATGTACATATATGCGTATATCTATGTCTACATATCTGTATCTATGTCCTTTCTCATTCCACAAATAATTTTGGATGCTCCCAAAAGAACAAAACAACACATACCTTTTTCTCTAATTCAGCTTCTGATTTACTCAACTCCTTTTGAATATTTGAAATCTGAGTTGTTTTTTCTGAAAATCTCTCTCTGAATTCATCAATAGTTTCTTGGTGCTCTTTCAATTGCATATGAGCAATTTTTAGCTCCTGTTGTGTTTCCTGATCCTTTATTATTAGAAGAAATTGAGAAATATGATGATATAAAGGCACACTGCCCTTTCTTAATGATGAATTAAACAAAAATCTTTAAAAAATGCATGCTCAATCGTTAAAAACTACCACCATGCTACCCCTAAATCAGAACAGTGCAGAAGGATAAGAAAAGTTCCTGTCCTGAGCCTCAGCTACCCCAGTCCTGCTCCCTGTTGAACTTTGCCCCTTACTTTCCACCTTTCTTACCACTTGGACACCTTTCTAAATCAGCATCACATGCCCCATTCTTATTTATTTAGTTTTCATTTACACAGATGAACACCCACTTAGCCAGGGCATTACAGTGGACATTCGGATTGCTTCTAAATTTTGTTCAGCACAAACAACGCTGCAGTAAACGCTGGTGCATTTCTACCCAAATGTGTGAATATATTGGTAGGATAAATTCCTACAAGTGGAGTTGCTGTGCCAAATGCATATGCTCATAGATTTTTAATAAGATGTTATCAAACTATCCCCCTAAAAGGCTATAACATTTACATTTCACCAACAGCATCATTTATTCTTATATTAAAAACGTGTTTACTAAATAGGAATAAAGAGCACAACTCACTCTAGCTATGGTTTCTTGTAGGTTTGCCTTGAGTTGGTCTCTCTCCAGTTTGAGAATCTCTTCTGCTCTTCTCAGATTATCTCTTTCTTTCATTACAGATTTCATTTCCTCAAGGGTTTCATGAAGTTTCTGAGCCAAATTTAAGTTCTCCATTTCAATTTTGTCTAGAGTTAAACTTTGGGCCTTCAATTGTTTCTTCAATGGCTCTATTTCAGACATTTTTTTCTGTGTCTCACGGACATCTTCTTGCAACTTAAACAGGTGATGTTCACTTGCCTTAAGTTCTTGGACCTTAAGATAATCAAAAAATAACGTTAAGATACAGATAGTTTTTAAGGGGAGGATAAAGAATAGTTTCTCAATTAAGACAACAATCTTCCCATGTCACTCTTATGAATACATAATTCCACCCAGAAATTATTTTCTTTTGAAGTATCATATACATAAGTGCTCTATTCTCAAGTGTATACAGCTCAGTTATTCTGGACATATGTAGCATCTAATGTACTTATAACCCAGATTAAAATACAGAACCTCTCTAACATCCCGATAAAGTTCCTGCGTGTGCCATCCTACAACTAACCATTATTCTGACTTTTATCATCCTGGTGAGTTTTGCCTGCTTTGGATCTTGTAAATCACAATGATTTATCCACTCTCCTATTGAAGGCCTTCAGATTAGTTTCAATTTTTCGCTATTATGATTAGAGCTGCTATGAACATTATTTTTTTATTTTTATTTTTTAACTGAGCCATCCTGCTACCTGTTGGCAGCTCAGCGGCTGCTCAGCTTGGGTTGGACTCGAACCGCTGTTGCTCAGAGCTCAAACTCTTGAGCGAGCTCTTAACCAACTGAGCCACTCGGCCAGCCCTGAACATTCTTGTACACACCTTTTTGCTGATGTATGCACTCTTTTCTCTTAGGTACATATCCAAAGACTAGAAATGCTGAGCCCTAGGTAGGTACATGTTTAGTGTTAATGAGAACTGCCAAGCTGTTTTCCAATGTGGCTAAACTATTTTTCATCCCCAATGGATTTCAGGCACAAATAATGCAGATATCCAATCAACCCTCCCCTCACCCCCCCATATCTTTTTCGTTGTAATTTAGTGTGAATTTTCTAAACCATTTGCATATTTGCTATTTATCTGTCTTCTCAGAAACAATCCCTCTGAGTTCATCACTAATTTCCTGGTGCTCCTTCAGATGCATGCGAGCAATTCTTAGTTCCTCTTGTTTTTCTAGGTCCTTCAGCATTAGAGAAATTTTAACAACAGTTGAGACATATCTTACTGTTAACTAGTATTTTTTGAATGAAAATGATATATTTTCTTAGTAAAAATAATATTTTTTTTACTTTTACTTTTTACTCTAGCTAGTACTTTTCTAAATAAAAGTGAAACATTTTCTTAATAAAAATAATAAAACTATTACTTCTTACGCTATATCTTTGTTGTTAGAACATGATAAGCTTTCCCTTCTCCTGTCCTCCCCTCCCCATCACCTACTCCTACTTTCCAGAGGCAAACACGTTATACACATACTGTTCTATAGCTTGCTTTTCCCACTAAGAGTTGTTTTGGGCTTTCAAATTGGGACATGCAAATCTATTTAATTTTTTAAAAACCTGTTGCATAGTATTCTGACGTATTGCTCATATTTACCCAGTTTCCTTCTGATAGACATTTAGATTGTTTCCCATTTTTTACAAATTGCTACAATGCACACCTTGTTGTTTATGTGTGTGTTTGTGTATGTTTATATCAAAGAAGGGTTCACTGCTGTCAGAAAAACACATTTGTTCGCTAGGAAGAGGCATGAGAGTAACTTACTTTGGCTTCTGTTTCTCTGAGGCTTTCCCTGAGCTGGTCTCGCTCCACTTTGAGGGTTCCCTCCATTCTTCTTAGGCTATCTCTTTCCTTAGTAACATACTTCATTTCTTCAAGGTTTTCATGAAGTTTCTGAGTCAACCTTGACTTCTCTGTTTCTATGTTTTCCAGGGTTGAATTCTGGGCCTCCAACTGTTTCTTTAATTGCTCTGTTTGATACATGTTTTCCCTGAGATCATTTTTTACCTTAAGAAGTTGATGTTCTTTCTCCTGAAGTTCTTGGATCTTGAAATAATTATACAATAAATTAAGATATAGATATTGATAAAACGCCAAAATAGAATTTCTAAATTATATAGGCAAATCTTTACTTGTCTTCAATTTTAAGCTAATTCATATCCTGTTTCATTGCCCAAAAGACTTGATTCAAATTCTGTTACTTAGGTAACAACTTAAAAAAAAAATACCTGTGCTTTTAAGGCAGTATTTTTGTTTTCTAAATCCACCTGCATATTTGCTATTTCATCTGTTTTCTCCAAAACCATTTCTCTGAGTTCATCAATTGTTTCCTGGTGCTCTTTCAGATGCATGTGAGCAACTCCTAGTTCCTCTTGTTTTTCTAGGTCCTTTAATTATTAGAGAAAGAAAAATAATATATTCAGAGTAATACAATTCAAACAATATGTAGAAAAATACAGGGTACAAAGTAAAACTTCCCCTTCCTCCTTACGCCTCCTCGTGCCCATTCTCTAAGTGACATTTAGATGTTAACACGTGCTAGATATACTGCTCCGCAACTCGCCCTCTTCCCTACCAGGACACTTCCAAATCAGCACCATAACAGACAGAATTTTTCCTTTTTTTTTTTTTTTTTTTGCTTTATTTTGTTATTGCACCCTGCTGCAATGAATATCCTTCTACAAATATTTTTGCACAATTGTGCCAAAGTGTGCAGGATAAATAGCTGCAACTGAACTTTTTGGGTCAATGAATAAACTTACTAAAATATTTGGAAGATATTACCAAATAAGCCCCACTCCCTTCCCCAAGATTGGGCCAGTTTTACACTCTCACCAACCCCCATCACCCATGGTTCCTTTGGGACACACTCTCATATTTACTAGATGGAAGAAAGATGGTAACTCACTCTAACGACAGTTTCTCTTAGGGTTTCCTTGAGCTGGTCTCTCTCTACTTTGAGAGTCTCCTCCACATTCCTAAGGTCATCTCTTTCTTTTGTAACAGATCTCATTTCTTCAAGGTTTTTGTGGAGTCTCTGAGTTAACCTTATGTTCTCCATTTCTACATTTTCCAGAGTTGACTTCTGGGTTTCAAGTTGCTTCTTCAGATATTCCATTTCACATATTTTCTCCTGAGTCTCACTTACCACTTTCATCTTAAGAAACTGATTTTCTTTTTCCTGAAATTCTTGAATCTGAGAAAATCAGATAAAAAGTTAGGACACAGGCAAAGTTGTTAAAGAAAAAGGTTTGTTTCTAAATTAAGACAATCATCTTTACATTTAATCTAATGTACGTACTGATATGAGGAACACAATAAGCAGATGTCATTTTCCAACGTAACAAAACAAGACCTACCCTTTCCTGTAATTCAGCATCTGCATTTTCTGAATCTCTCTCAATATTTACTCCTTGATCTGTTGTCTCTGAAACATCCCTTGTGCTAACAGTTTTTTGGTACTCCTTCAGAAGAATGGAAATAGTTTCTAGTTCCTCTTTGGTTTTCTGTCCCTTTATGATTGGGGGAAAATTAATAAAATAGTGAACATCATCATTATCACCTTAACACTGTTTTTGCATCCAAAAAACACTAGAAGAGGGGGAAACTTACTTCAGCTCTAATTTCTTCCATGTTTTCTTTGAGCTGGTCTCTCTCCATTTGAAGGGCCTCCTGCACCCTTTTCAGTTCATCTCTTTCTTTAATTATGATTTTTGTTTCTTCTTGACTTTCCTGAAGTCTCTCAGTTAACTTGAGTCTCTCACTTTCTATACTTTCTAGTGATGAATCTTTGGCTTTGAGCTGCTCCTTTAATTGTTCCAATTCACTCATTATTTCCTGAGTCGCACTGATTTCTTTGACGCAAATGACTTGTTGCTGTTTCTCATGAAGCTCCTGCATCTTAAAACAATGATAAAATAGCCAAAAACATACACATATGCATAAAATGTTTATGTATGTGTGTATATGTATGTACATGTATGTATACATGTGTATTTTTTTTTAAGGGAAAAAACCCAGGATGCTCTCCAAAACAATTTATTATGTAAACAGTAGCCTGTAATTCAGTTAGCTACCTCCCTCAGGTTTTCTCCCACTGTTCCTTTACCCCCTATTTACCTTTTTCTGTAATTCATCACTGGTTGCTTGTAATTCCTTTTGAAAGCTTGATAGTTCAGTTTCTCTCTCTGAAAGATTCACTCTTAGCTTGTCAATAGTGTCCTCCTGTTCTTTCAGGTGACAATGAGCAGCTTTAAGTTCCTCTTCAGTTTCTAAGTGCTTTTATTAATAGAGGAAATTGTAAGAAATTTATACATATCATAATCATTATACTCTAACTCTCTTTTTCAAAGATTTAGTTTCTACGAAAATAGATACTTACAAAACACTAAAAACAACAGCAAAAACCATGCATGGAGAAAAGGATGCAACCTACTTTAGCTATGATTTCGCTCATGTTTTCTTTGTATTGGTCGCTGTTGGACTGAAGAACTTCTTGCAGCCTCTGGAGGTCGTCTCTCTCCTTAGTTATAGATTCCATCTCCTCATGACTTCCGTGAAGTCTCTCAGTCAACCGGAGCTTTTCCTCGTCTAGTTTTAGCAGTGCTGACTCTTCAGCTTTGAGTTGCCCCTTCAACTGCTCCGTCTCACCCATTGTTATCTTTGTTTCACTGTCCTTTCCCTTTGTATCAAAGGACTGTTCTTGCTTATCTTGGATCTTAAGAGAATCATAAAACAATTCAGGTGGTATCCAAAGACACTTTATTTTAGGGGAAAAGAAACTAGGATACTTTCTAAAACAAGTAAGCCAGGAGTCAATGGTTCATTTACAGATCAATCTTCCTACTCCCTAACTTTTCCATCATTCAGGTATTTAGCACTGTTTTATTGAGGGCTCACTGTGCTGTCAGTATACTATTAGAGGCTGGGGTAAAACAGGACATGCGACTTAGAGGATTAAGGCTTTTTTTGAGACACTTTAGGGGGAAAACAGACAGTATGCCAAACCTTACCAAACAGAGGTACTGGCTTCTCCTAGGGTACTAGTGGCAAACCTAACCTACTGTGAGTGGTTAGGAAGGCACTCCTGGGAGACTGAAAGCTTCAGTTAAGAACAAAAGGATGAGAGCACTAGTTAGGCAAAGGCGGTTATGGTAATACTGCAGGTAGGAGACCAGAATGTCTGAAAGCTACGAGATGAGGAAGAGCAATGTACCAGAGTTGCTGGAACAGGGTGAGCAGGAGGGAGAGAGAGCTTAAGAAGGCTAGAGACCAGCAAGGTCTGGGGTCCAGAGCCTCCTAGGCCACGTGAGGGATTCAGGTCTTTATTT
This sequence comes from Hipposideros armiger, assembly GCF_001890085.2. Lineage (NCBI taxonomy): Eukaryota > Metazoa > Chordata > Mammalia > Chiroptera > Hipposideridae > Hipposideros > Hipposideros armiger. The sequence goes on along the minus strand of NW_017731991.1, from coordinate 354,163 downwards.
CAAGAGTAACAATACGCTAGTAAAGGGTTTTAAGAAGAAAAGATTGCCTGGACTCAGAATGGGTAATAAATTGGAGGCATGTAAGAATGAATGTGGGGAGATCAGTTAGGAGGTTATTGCAGAAAGCCAGGCAAAGAGAGAATGGTGACTTGGATTACAGTGCTGGCAATGTGGAGAGAAAAGTGGCAAGATTTCTCTCTTACACACACTCATCCTCAAAGCACACAAGGTTTGGTGCTTAGATTATAGAATGAGTGAGGGAGGGAGGGACGGTAGTAGGGATGATCCCCGGATTCCTGACTGAATAAGTGGGGATGATGGTAGGGCTTTACGAGATGCTTGAGGAACAGATTTAAAGACAGAAAAAAAAAATAGTATTTTTGGCTTCATCCTTTCCTGTAATATAACATTGCTTTTTCTTAATCATTTTGAATATTTAAGAAAAAAGCTGTCTTCTCTGAAACATTTTGTCTCAATTTCAATAGTTCCTAATTGTTTATGAGCAATTTTTAGTCCTGTTTTCAATTACTTCATAAATAAAAAGATGTTTATGATTGTGAAGATGTTTACAAAACTATATACAGTTAGCAAACCTCACAAAACTACACCTAAATTTTATGAGTTCCATTACATCTTAATAAACCTTACTTTAAAAAAAAGAAAAAAAAATAAGAAAGAAAATTCGTAGTAATATTTCTTTAACTAAATGCCCCATTTCCCAAAGACTTGATTCTTAGAAAACATTAAATGGGAGGAAAGGATGAAACTTACTTTTGCCAAAGTTTGTCTAAGGTCTTCTTCCAGCTGGTCACGTTCCACTTGAAGAGCTTCTTTTGTTCTTTTAAGGTCGTCTCTTTCCTTAGTTAGAGATTTTATTTCTTCGTGACTTTCTTGAAGCTTTTCGGTTAACCTGAGCCTTTCTACTTTTACATTTGCCAGTGTCCTTGAATCGCTGGTCTTGGATTGTTCGTTTAAACGCTCCAGTTCATCCATTGTTTCCTGAGTACAGCTGACCTCTTTGACATTGGGAAGTAGATCCTGTTCCTCATGAAGCTCTGGGATCTTGTGCTATTCATGAAATACCAAGGTTACTATCTGGAGATTATTATTATTATAATTTTTTAAAGGGAAAAGATGAGGATACTTTCCATAGCGATGAAAGTGATCTTGAACCCTCATGGCCTACTATGCATGGATCACCAACTTCTATTGATTCACTTCACCTTGATTCCTACTGAAGCTAATTTATGACTTTCTGTCATAATTTTCTTTTTCTCCAGCTTGTATTCAAAGTGAACCAATCCTTTCATGCTAGCAACAAATTGCTAATTCAGTCAGTTGCATGCTGCTATATTTCTATACTAGCTCCATAATGCTACAGGGGAAAAAAATCATAGGCGAGCAGATTATATCCCAATAAATGAATGGTCCTCATTCTCAGATGAATTCTAATACTACTTTTCAATTTTGTTATGTGTACAGATTCCCTGTTTCATGAGCACTAATGCTATCACATAACTTTGCACATTCCATTTCTGCATTTATCATACTGGAATCAAGGGTTTTTTTTAATATGCCTATATTTGGGGGGAAAGAACAATGTCTTATTTATATACATAGTTTCAATGTCTGGCACATAGTAGGATGTTAACAAGGATTGGTCCAGCTATCCCAACATCTCATTTTCTCCATAGTATTTGCCATTATCTCCAATTATCTTGTTCATTTGATTGCTTATTTGTCAGTTACCTTTTCCCGCTACAAAGTAAGCTCTATGATGACAGATTTTGTCCACCTTGTTCCCATTTTACTTCTATAACCTAGGACTGTACTTGCCACATTAGACACTCAACAAATACTATCCAATAAACGAATAAACCACATACAACTCAGTCATTACTTGCTGATTTTTCCTTCAAAGGAGAAAAAAGTCAGAAGGGAGAGGAAGGAAGGAAGAAAAGACAAACCTTTTCTTGTAATTCAGCATTGGAGTTTTCTAGGTCCTTCTGATTATTTAGTATTTGATCTGTCTTTTCAGAAACATTTCTTCTTAGTTCTTCAATAGTTTCTTGGTGCTCTTTAAGATTCATGTGAGCAATTTTTAGTTCTTCTTTTGTTTCTAGACCCTTTATTAACAAGTGAAGTTTAAATATTATAATGGCATCATCCCAACACTGCCTCCCCCTTTCCAAATGGCTCGGTTTTTAAAGACATATTTAATAGATGAAGTAAAGGGTATGACTTACTGTAACTTCAATGTCTCTTATGTATTCTTTAAGTTTATCTCTTTCTAGTTCAAAGGACTGCTGTAGCTCCTTTAGATCATTTCTTTCTTTGGTTATGGATTTCATTTCCTCATAATTTTCATCAAGTTTCTGGGCCAATTCCAGCCTCTCTTTTTCCAGACGTTCCAATGTTAATTCTCGGCTCTTTAATTTATTCTTTAAATTCTCCATTTCATTCATCTTTTCCTGCATATCACTCATTTCTTCTTGTACACTAAGAAGTTGTTGCTGTTTTTCTTGGAGTTGCTGGCTCTTAAGAAGCACAATTTTTATAATTACCATTCTGCCTATATACTCTTAAAATCTTATGTAAAATGTACTTTATTAAACTGAAATGCTCATTATCACAGCCCTGTCTACTACTCCAATGCAAACAGACAAGTAGCATTAAAAGTAAAGTAGCCTTCTAGGCATAGTGTCTGTAGTGGGTTGAATAGTGTTCCATCCAAAATTCGAGTCTACCCAGAACCCTCAGAATGTGATCTTATTTGGAAATACAGTTTTTGCCGATGTAGTCAGGTACAGATTGAGAAGGAATCCTACTGGATTAGTGTGGGCCCTAAATCCAATGACAGTGTCCTTACAAAAGACAGAAAAGGCCACACAGAGACACAGAGAAGGCCATGTGAAGATGGAGGGGGTGACTGGAGTAATGCAGCTACCAGCCAAGGAACACCAAGGACAGGGTGCCTCCCTAGCGCCGTCAGAGGGAGCACGACCCTGCCAACACCTTGATTTTGGGCTTCTAGCAGCCAGAACTGTGAAAGAATCAATTCCTGTTGTTTTAACCCATGTTTATGGTAATTTGATACAGAAGCCCTGGGAAAGTAATATAGTGTCACTAGGTTAATCAAGGAGGTAGAGTGAAAATGAGGAAAATTAAAAAAAGAAAAGCCTAATAAAATATACATATATAGCTGCCAAATAACTGTAATTCCTCTTCTCTTAAAGTATTTTTGGGTAATTTATTTTCACTTCCAATAAGGTCCTTATGGGGTGGCCCAAACAAACGCTGAGGCGTTGACTTTACATAAGGCTATTGATGCACTTCTTTAAGAATATGAAGTAGACATGAGGTTTTAATAAATTCAATTAGGTTATAGCAAAAGGGATGAGAATTCAAAGAACACATATGAGGAGAAAGCAATCCGCAGAAGCACAATGAAAACCACAATATGTTAATCTCTAACGTATGTGGCATTGCTCTTAGAATATACAGAAAGATCTCAGTGGGTGCATTTTTACTTGGGCAGTACAACTGTTACAAGAGTCTTAGCTTTTATATAAATATTACAACAGAACCTTACTTTCATAAAATAAATGATTCAGAAAATTACAAACATCTAAGAAATGGTAATAGTGATACATCTTACATTTTAGGGAATGACTAATACATTTCTATAAGGGCAGGATCTTTGTTTTGTTGACTATTGTATCTCAAGTACCCAGAACAGTGCCTGGCCCATGGTAGTGTTCAATGAATATTTGATGAACGAATATATCATATGATTAGTTTAGATGAATCGAGCCCCTCTCTTAAAGATATTAGTTAAGAACTCAGTATGAGTTGAAACTGTCCAAAATGTTAGCATTAAAATCTGTTCATTTGAGAGGTATATGTTATTTATGGAATTTAGGTCTGCCAGAATCAAAATTTATTACTGAAAATAAAATAAAACAAAACACAACTTAGAAAAAATGACTAGGAAGATAACTTGAAAAATTAACCTTTTCCTTTAGCTTTTCTTCAGCTTCTGCCAGTTTCTCACAGGTCCTAAAGATTTCTTTTTCTTTGTTTATGGTATGGTTTTTTTCTTGTGCAAGCATCTCTTGTTGCTTTTTAAGTTCATCTCCAAGAATTCTTAATTCTTCCTGATTTTCAATGGTCTAGAATTTTAAAAGTTGAGAGTAAAATAAATAATACTATCTTACATTAATGCAATCAGGTATAAATCAGCATTTACCAAAGCCTAAAAATGAAGAAATCAGTACAAACTATACAGGAAAAGACTAATTTAAAAATAAAGTCAGTCTTTATAATTATGTATATGCCAAGAATCTGCTTTTTTATGGTTTCTTTGTTGCTCAATTTACATTCCTATCATGAGAATTAGAGCTGGAGTTAGCAGTCTATTATGAGAGGTTTGCTCATTTACTTCCTCTAAGCCAACCTGTGGGTCGCATCCCCTTTGGGGGTTGAACGACCCTTTCACAGGGGTCACCTAAGACCATCGAAAACAAAAAGATATTTACATTATGACTCATAACAGTAGCAAAATTACAGTTATAGAGTAGCAATGAAAATAATTTTATGGTTGGGGGTCACCACAACATGAGGAACTGTATTAAGGGGTCGCGGCATTAGGAAGGTTGAGAACCGCTGCGTCTAAGGCAAAAGAGACTAAGCATTCATTGACTGATGATGAGGCTATAGTTATGGGCTCTTCATATGCTGAAATGGCTCTGATTTGGGCTCTGATTAACAGCAAACTCAAAATGGCAGCCATCCTGTTAGATGGACTCTGGGCAATTCCTTGTTATTAAACTTAAACAGGGACATTCTCAAGTATCAAGACCACGAAAACATTACAAGCCAGAGTCTGAGAAGAGAATATAATTTTTTTCTGTATTCTTATTTACATTTAGCTTTTTTGATTAAACAGACAATTCCAACAAATGTAGAAAAATTACACAAAAGGTCAGGTTCTACTGTGATCCACAGCAAACTTCTCAAAATATTAATTTTGATCTACACACATTATAATGCCCCTAAATATAGAAACTAAAGGTTTGAAAATACTGGCAAACATTAACAACAAAAATTTAAAAATAAAATTTAAAAAGTACAATAGCATAAATAAAAGAGATATTTAGGAACAAATTTAACAAAACATGGACAAGACCTATTCACTGAAATGTACAACTATCTGATTGTGAAAAAACAGATAATTTATAAAAATGCAATTTATAGAAAGATACACAATGGCCAATAAGCACATGAAAAGACGCTCAATATCTTTAGTCATCGGGGAAATGCAAATTAAAACAATGAGGTAGAATGGCTATAATTAAAACCACTAATAATATGAAGAGCTGGTGAGGATGCAGAGCCATAAGAATCCTCTTTATTTGCTAATGGGAAACGTACAATGGTACAACTACTTTGGAAATCAGCCTAGTAAATTCTCATCAAGTTAAATATACACCTCCCAGCTATTCCATTTAGATACTTACACTAGAGAAATAAAAAACATATGTTCATAAAAAGATCTGTGTGAGAATGTTTACAGCAGCTTTCTTCAAAATAGCCAAATAGGGAAGATAACTCAAATTTCCATCAATAGGAGAAAAGCTAAACAAATTGTTGCCTATTCATACAATGGAGCACTGCCCAGCAATAAAAAGGAGTGCAGAAAGAAGACATGAAAGAGTACATGCTGTATGATTCTGTTTGTATGAAGTTCTAGAAGAGACAAAGAGATCTAAGGTGAAGAAACATGGGAACAGTATTTGGTGCAGAGGGTGAGGTTAAGATTAAGTGGGTTGCGGCTTGAGAAAATTTTGGGGGTGATGGGACCATTCTATATCTTGACTGTGGTGGAGGAAACACAAACAGACATTTGTCAAAAGTCACCAGGCTATACACTTGCATCAGATACAGTCATTGCATATAAACTGTACTTCAATAAAGTGTAAAAATCTAAAACATACAAAGACAAAAACATATTGCCAAGTATACAGTGCTAAATCCTACCATTTCAATATTTTCCCGTAGGTCAGTCTTCAATTGTTCCTTTTCTGCTGTAATACTCTCTAACATTTGTTGTAGTTCATTTTTCTCCTGTATTAAAGAAAATATCTTTCTTTGTTGCTCAATTAGCTCATTATCCTCACCATTTGCAATCAGTGCTTGGGTTTTTTTGGCTTCCAAATTCTGTTTTTTATCTATGCCAACCATCTAAAATACAAATGCATTAAAGAAGAATTTCTCAGTAAGTAACAATTTTAATCATTATAAAAGTAGCCAACACTCATATTACTTATTACGTACCAGGCACTATTTTCATATATTGACATATTTGATCTTTGCTATAAACTTATTAGATAAGCACTGTTATTATCTCCATTTGATAGGTGAGTAAGCTTAGGGAGAGAGAAAGAGAAAACTCCTTTCCAAGGCAGGAATATTGTGCGCCAGGGCAAATGCGAAAAAGCAGCTCATTATATATATTTTTAGGATACAAATGTATAGAGAGACTTATTTACATAAGTTGGGTCTTAATTACACTCAAGTGTGTATTTTGTTTTTATTTAATAATGCATCCTAAAGATTTTTGTTTGTACATAATGGCGGCTTTGAAAAAACATATGACTGTAAAAACCCCAGTTGTGTTTCTATACATTAACAATGAATAATTCAAAAAGTAAATTGAGAAAATAATTCCATTTACAATAGCATAAAAAAATAAAATATAAACTTAACCAAGAAGGTAAAAGCTTATATGCAGAAATATATTCTGCATATAATATATTCCTGAAATAAATTAAAGAAGACACAATAAATGGAAATATATTTCATGTTCATGAATTAAAAGACTTAATATTGTTAAGATGTAAACACTACCCAAAGCAATCTACAGATTCAATGCAATCCCTATCAAAATCCTAACAGCGTTTTTTGTAGAAATAGAAACATCTATCCTAAAATTCAGATGGAATCTCAAGGGACTCTAAATAGCAAAAACAATCTTGGAAAAGAACAAAATTGGAGGTCTTAGACATCCTGATTTCAAAACAATGCAGTACTGGCATAAAAACAGACATATAAATTAATGGACTAGAACAGAGCACCCAAAAATAAACCTTTGCATATATGGGCAACTGATCTTTGACAAGGATGCTAAGACCACTCAATGGGGAAAGGACAGTTTTTTCAACAAATGGTGATGGTAAAACTGGATATACACATGTAAAAGAATGAAGTTGGGCTCTTGCATTACATCATATACAAAGATCAACTCAAAACAAATAAAAAACCTAAACATTAAGAGCTAAAGCTATAAAACTCTAAGAAGGAAACATGGGGAAAAGTTTCATGACATGGGTCTTGGCAATGATTTCTTGAATATGACAACAGAAGCACAGGTGACAAAAGTAAAAACAGATAAATTGGACTAAATCAAAAGTAAACATTTCTGTGTATCAAGGCACACAGAGTGAAAAGGCAACCTATGGGATAAGAGAAAATATCTGCAAATCATGCATCTGATAAAGGTTAATATCCAGAATATATAAAGAACTCCTACAACTCTTTACCTCTTCCTGAAATTCATCCTTAGTTTCTCCTACATTTTTCTCTACACGTAAATTCTTGGAAGTTTCCTCAGAAATTTTCATTTTTAGTATGTTAATAATTTCTTGGTGTTGCTTCAAAGACTCAAGAGCATTTCGTAATTGTTCTTGGGTGTCTATGTTCTATGTCAGAGAAATACAAAACCATTTCTGTTAGAATAAGGCAAAACAAAATAATCTTCCAGTTCCTACTTGATCATAAATAATAAATGATGGCTCCTGTAATGTTTTTAAAGAGGCTCTGAGTTTTCAAAGTTTAATCAGTCAAAACCTTACCATGTTTACAGTATCCTGAATGTCACTTTTGAGTTGGTCCCTCTCAATTTGCAGGCTCTCTTGGAGTTGTTTTAGGTCATCCTTTTCTTGGGTTATGGTTCTTACTTCTTCTAAGGCTTGCTGAAGCTTCTCAGTAATCAGTGTTTTCTCCTTTTCTGCAGTTTGCAGCCTAGAGTCTCTGTTTTCTAATTGTTCCTTCAGCTCTTCCACTTCATTTAACCTTTCTTGACTCTCAGTGGTTTTCTGCTGAAGTTCCTGGGTTTTTTGAGAAAGCTTAAAAATAAGAAAAAGTCAATGTGAAAAGCAAAACATTCTATGGCACATATGTGGAAGCCAAACCCCAGAAACTAAAGATCATTTCCTTGGAGGGCATCTTGTACTAACCTCTGTCTTTAATGCATCCAAACTTAAACCAAGTTTTTGAGCTTCTTTAGAGCGATTTTCTATTTCCTGATTTATTCTTGCATTCTCCTCAAGGACCATGTTATGCCTTTGCTCAAATTCAATGTGGTAATTTTTAAAATCTTGGAATTCTTGATCAGTGTTTTTATAATTCAACTGGGTAGTTGCTAGGTCATCTTTAGTTTTCTCAATTTCTTCAAGTAAATCTTGAATTCTACTCTCCTTATGAGCTACTTCAGTAGACAATTTGTCTTTTTCTGATATTATTTGATACAGCTCTTCAGATTTATCATTTGCCTATAGAAAAAATAAAACAGCTGTATTAGCAATATATGATCTACTAATGCAGTTTTGGGAAAAAAGTAACTTTCTCTGCAAGAAACTAAGACATTGAAATTAAGCAAAGATTTGACTGAGAAAAGGCAATACAATTATTGTCACATCTCTGTAACAATATGTTATCCTGTTTAACTTTACCTACAGAATAAGAGTTATTTGCTTTAAAATGTTTACCTCTTTCCTTAGCATTTCTATTTCTGAGGGTAAAGATTTCAATTCAGAGAGCAAATTAACTTCTTTATGCAAAGCTTCATTTACTTCAATTTCTTTATTTAGTTCTTTCTGGAGGTCTGTAATCTTTCTTTCCAATTCCAAATTACACAGTAAATCTAGGAAATTTTTGGTAAATTAAATAAAATAGCATGCAGATAGTGGGTTAATCTAAATCACATATATAGATTCTTAATCAGATTATATAGAATATATTTTAATAAGAGCCAATATTGGTAAACAGCTAATCTAATTGTTAATACGCAGTTTTTAGAACATAAGTTTCAGGTATACAACATTATAATTTGATATCTGTATACACTACAAGGTGATCACCCCCCAAAAGTTTAGTTACTATCCATCACTATACTTGTTAATAGTTCTTGAATCACCTTTTTCAAGGTCAGGTCCATTTGATTTGAGAAGTAATTTTTAAGCCCTTATGATTTGAAGTCCATGGAAACAAACACTGATACAAATTATATTGAAAGTTAAGATTAAGCTATTAAAAAAATCAGAGAACGTATTTTTAATCTCTAGAATATAGTTGCAAAATCCTTTAGGTACATTTCTACAGAAAGTTGGATTTACAAATAGGTGTGTCTGAAATTACAAAATACCTTTTGGAACTTTGCCATCTAAAAGGGAGGTGAGTTTTGTAATTTCATTAAAAGAAGATTGCAATTCTTTCATCAGATCAGCTTTCATTTTCTCTTTTGCCTCCAACTGGCTTTTATATGACTGATTATCATTTTCCATTTGCTTGCATATACTTGACAGCTCTTTCTATTGAGAGAAATATTGCAGATTCACAAAAGTATACTGATCATTATAACTGCTTTACTATAAATATTACAAAAATCACTTACCATTTTCTCTTTCAGCTCTAGATTTTCACTTCTAAGAAAGGCTGATTCTCTCTTGGAATCAAGCGCTACAGTTTCAGCATCAAACAGAGTTTGTTTCATTTGTTTTAGGTCTGTAGCGTTTTCCTATACATGACAAAAAGAATTAGTGAAATCTAACATTTTTTAGAGTTGCAAAAGATTAACACATTGTTTCTCAGCTAGCCTGCTAAAATTTCCTAAGTATTTTTATTTTAAGTTAATCTCTCCAAAACACAACAGGCAAGTAGTTAATAGTTAAAATTAAGGCTAGTTATTAATAGTTAAAATTAAGGATATTAACGCACAAATTGAAAAGAAAAACAAACAATCCAATAGAAAAATAGAGAAAAGACATGAACAGGAACTTCAAAGAACAGGAAATGCAAATGACCAATAAATATATGAAAAAATCAGTCTCCTTCTTAAAGAGAAGTGGCATTTTAACACGACTTTAGCTTACATGAATTCAACCATATGTCCTCAGCAAAATATCAGATTGTCAGAAAAGTCATGACACATTTTTGCAACGAACAACAGAAAAAATACGTCATGACTTTTCCGACAACCTAATATTAATGCATGAATGAATAAATGACTGAATGACATGAATAAAGAGTAAGATATAAACAACAGTTTTTTAAAACAACCATTTTTAAAATTATCAATAGATACTCTAGGATTACATGCAAGTGCCTTTCTTACCCAGGGCCTCAGAACGAGAATACTTTTAAAAGAATCATTTGTCATTAATACAAGCTTATTAGAAGTATTCTGAAAAACTCAAATGAAAACAAAAGAACAGAAACTAATATTAAAAATATTCAAGCTAGATATTGTTTCCTTTTTAAAAAGGGTGTTAAAAACTACAATTAAACTGATACTTTCTTGAAGTAATCGGGTAGACTGACACAAATAGAAAAAATAAAAAAAAATCAACAATTTCCCCATGAGATTCAATGTTATTTAATGCCATCATCTTATACCAACTAAAGTCAATTAGAGCTAGTTTCTGAAAAAATATTCACCAAACTGTTAAAATAGTTAAATTATGAGAATGCACTAAATATCACTGACATTTATAAAATCATGCTCAATTATGTATGATGTCTTATAGTTGTATTGGGTTGTCGGAAAAGTCATGACGCATTTTTGCAACGAAAAACATAGAAAAAATATGTCATGACTTTTCCGACAACCCAATAGATATTATCAATAACATTTTCACAGAAATAGAAAATATAATCCTAAAATTTATATGGAACCAAAAAAGACCCCAAATAGCCACGGCAATCCTGAGAAATAAGAACAAAGTCAGGGGGATCACGCTACCAGACATTAAAACGTACTAAATGGCCACAGTAATCAAAACAGTATGGTACTGGCATAAAAACAGGCACATAGATCAACGGAACAGAATAGAGAGCCCAGAATTAAATCCAGGCATATACGGGCAGTTAGTCTATGACAATGGAAGCAAGAATTTACATTGGGGTAAAGATAGTCTATTTAATAA
>NW_017731991.1:280498-341506 GCF_001890085.2 Hipposideros armiger | reverse complement strand
GTAATAGATAAGTATGATATCGGGGATGGGAGGGCAGTAGATGGGGGAGGGGGGTTGTTTCTGTGTGAAGGGTGAAAAGGATAACTATTGCATTGCCTGTACACCTGAAAATAACAATAATAAAAAAGAATAACAACATAAGTGCTCACCTGATATTGACTACCCACTTGTGTCTGCATTTGTAAAAAACAATTGAAAAAAATTAAAAATTTTCTGAATTACTAATTTTTAATGGAAACTCATCCCTAACTTATTTATATTCACTCAAAAGGTGATATCCTCAACTCTCTATGAATGATTCTTTATTGGTAAAATGGCAATATTCCTAATATAGTCCCTCTCTCATAAGAGTTATTGATAAGATAAAATAAAACACTATATGTAAAAAAATTAGGACAATATATATACTGCATTTGCTATGATGATGATGGTTTACTATAAATAACAATTTGATTCATAAGAAAATAAACCTGATTTTTACCAATGAGTATGACAAGTCCATTTTCATACTTTCTGACTTCTGAGAGTCTATATATTTCTGTAGCTCCTTAATCTGTTCTTCTTTTTCTCTAAGCAGGTCTACTTTTGAACTTAGTTCATTCTAAGGAATCAAAGGAGAGTAAAACATAATTTACTTGGATTTCAATTCTAAGGGAGTAAAGAGAACTTATATTTAACAGTTTAAATTGGTAGAAAGTAAAATTCAAAAAGTTGACATTTATAAAAATCAAATTCCTTTTATTTTCTGCAATCATGCTCAATTACATATGATTTATATTTTATTTTTTTAGCTGAGCCATCCTGCCACCTGTTGGCAGCTCAGCGGCAGCTCAGCTCGGGCCAGGAGTCGAACCGGTGACCCTGTTGCTCAGAGCTCGCACTCTTGAGTGAGAGCTCTTAACCAACTGAGCCACTTGGCCGGCCCTTCATTTATATTTTACAGTTCTAGTTCCTTATCAGTAGAAATACTAACATGAATGCTCACCTCAAGATCTTGATTATACACTTCTGCATGCTTAACTAAATTCTTTAAGTTCGAAATTTCATGAATTAGTTGCATCTGTAAGAGCATGTGAACAGGCAACAGAGCAAACCAATAGTTAATAAAGCAAAAAAAAAAAAAAAATGATTGAATCACCCAACACAGTAAAAAGGGACTGAGAGATCAATTATTCAAGCTAATGTAACAGAGCACCTCATTATTTAAAAGTATAAGAAAACCCCAAAACCAAACCTAATCAACCAAACAAAAAAAACCCCAATCCCCCAAAACATGCAAATAAGAAAAAAACCTCAGCATGACCCAGAAAACAGTTATCTGTTATCTGTTAATAAAGCTACAATAACATAAAAAGCAAATTAGCATGCACCACTTGGAAGAGATAAAGTAGTAATCAAACTTAAAAAAACCATACTTTTAATAGATTTTTCTTTTGGATAAGTGCAGATGTGTATTGATCCTATAAACTTTTCTTCCCATAAATTATCCATGTGGCTTTATAGTGGCATACTTTTTAATGAGTTGTGATTTGCAGTTTAGGTTTGGATTAGGGTAGTTTCATTGTGTCTTTACAATATTGCTCACCAAAGCTACAGAGATATGTATGGGATTATCAATCATTACCTTGTTGGTTTATTTTATAGGAAATATTGGAAAGATGATGCTACTGTTTCATATTGTTAAACTGTCTAAAAGTATAAGGAATACTTAAAGACACAAGTATTTCTAATAAAGTTTTCTTTCTATCAAAATATCTGTTGCATTAAGCATTTGAGTACCAGCAAGTTTTGTGGTCAAAACAAGTAAACTACAATCTAGCAAAGATAAATATATTTTTCCTTAGAATTAATCTTCATAATCAGATGAGCCCTAAAAGAGTAAAAGCAAATTCCAGTAGAATGTAAGGGACTTACAAAAATAGCATCTTATTTAAATAATATTTTCTGGATGTTTAATTCAGTCCTAACTAGTTTTTGATTTCAGACTAGTGCTTATTTTAGGTCAGTGTCATTCAACAGAAATAGAATGTGAGCAAAATCTGTATTCAAAATTTTCTAGTAGCCACATTAAAAAAAGTAATGACAAAGGTAGAATTTTAAGAGTTTATCTAACTTATCTAAAATATTATTTCTTCACCTAATCAATATTAAAAATCAGTAAAATATTTGATTTTTTTCTTCATACTTGAGTCAATTCAGACCATCTCCATATCAAGTGCTCAGTTGCCACATGTGATTAGTGGCTACCCAATTGTTTAGCAAAGTTTTAGACATGTTCATTGGTTATCATTTAAATTGGTTATAATTTAAATTAGCTCTATCTTTTACTTTTTCTTTATAAATTAAATTGGTTATGATTTAAATTAGCTCTTTTACCTTTTCTTCCCTATTTCTAACTTTTGTGGAAGAAAACTAATTGCCTGTTTCTAACTTCTGTGCAAGAAAATCACATTTACCAATAAGGAAGAAACAAATAATCTTAATTTTTGAAAATGTTTAGAAAGAAAAATTCTCCAATTTAGAAAGAAAAATATTCCATTTGAAATAGCACTTCGCTTTACGTATTGGAAACAGAAAAAGATTAAGTAACTTTTGTAAAAATCTGAGTAGTGTAACCTTCCAATGATGTATTGTTTAAGATGCTGAGCACAAACAGAAAGTATACAATATAATCAAAAGTTAATCCATAACTACGTAAGAAAATATTGCAGGTTTCAACTATAATTTGAAGCAGGTGAAATATTTACAACAAAATTCTGCAAGTTGTGAAATTATAAAATTAAATACATCAAGTTAAAGTAGGTAGAAGGTTGAAATTTCTCTCGTTCTCTGAGCATGATACTCAACCTGTTTATTCTTCCCTCCAAAATTACTGTTTAAAGATCCTATATTACTATGTTCCCACTTGAAAATTATCTACAACTGTGGTGATTTTTGATGAAATCCTTAGGCAAACTAGGGCACATGTCCTGAGGCCATAATTTGACTTTCATTCCTTTTTGGTTCAACTTTTCCCCAAAGTGCATGTTTTGGAACGTATTTTACTGTATGCACATAGACTTATGCTTTTAGTTTAACATTGAATGGATATTGTAAAACTGTCTTTGATTAGAGTAAGTTATTACTTAATCTTTTAGGTTACCTTACAGAACCGAGAATTTCAATTTTTGTCAAAGTAAAACTGAAGAGAATAGTATTATTTCCCCCTTGACTGTGGTTAAAAAATGAAAAAAAAAATCGGGATGTGATATTCAAGTCATATACTCTGTTATTTTGTAATCTTTTTTGTGTGTGACTAAAGTCAGTGAGCTTCAGTTTTTATTATTACTTAAACGCATAAATGATGTAAGAAAAAATTAGAGAAATTACTGTCACACATATGCCCACAGTTAATTTTATGTCGTATTACTTATAACAAGAAATATACAAAAAATTAGATGAAATTTTGGAGTTAGAGAGGACCTTGGCAAGCACCTGATCTAACCTCAGGAGTAGAGATATAAAGGAAGTAAGCCTTGAGAGACTCAATGATTTGTTCAAGACCTTGCCGATAATACATACCAGGCTCGAAGCTGTGATGAGCCAGCCAGCAGCAAAACTGGGGATTAAATCCAGGTAGTTCGGCTCCAGAGACCATGCTATTAACCATGACACTATGCTACCCCTCTCAATTAAACCCAGTTTTATTGACTGAGGTCCAATATTCTTTTCATGATACTTTGCATTTTGTTAATATGCAAATTTTAGGCCAAGTTAAATGAAACTCTGGAAAACTTACAGACTTTTGCTTCTCAGGATATAATACCTGTGAAATGTAGGAGTAACTTTAATCTGTAGGTAGAACAGAATTAATAGTCTTGGTACAGAATTCTTTTTTCCTTTTAAAAAGGAAAAGAGGGTGAGAAACTAAACAATCATTCTGAGGAAAAAGGACTGTATCCCTTTGAGCTATCCATATACAATAGAAATCTGAGAAGTATCTGCAAATGAACTCATACTTCACACCAAAACACTGGTTCTTATTTTTGGGGAGAATTCATGGATCATTTCATAAGTCTGATACCAGCTATAGATTCTTGTTCCATAAAAATAAATACACATTCAAAAATTTGGCAAAAAAATTCATAGAGTCTATGAACTCTAGGTTATGGACTCTTTGCACTAAGAAATTTCTTGAATCTTTTCGACAATTTCTGAGTCCCCAGAGTCTAATGGTCTCTGGATTAGGTTTTCTTAACGTGTAGCCTAATATTATATACTTGAAAAAATTTAAGTGATCGGTTTCATTTCTAAAAATTTCATTAAAATTATTTAGTATTAGTTATACTAATTTTCACACTAATTCCCTTATATGGAAAAAGGTGCAAAATTAGTTTCCTCAGCTATTCTAATAATGTTCTATTAGGGGTATACCTTCTAAAGAAAACAAAATCTATTAATATGCAGTATCCATACATAAAACATTCAGCTAATGTTAAAATTTCTTCAATACAAATCCATCAATAGGCAGATTCACTAAACCTGCCCAAAGATGTTTTTAATTCTTCTTCTTGTGCATAAGCACAAGTGAAACAAATATGATTTAACTATTTTAAAGATAATATAAATATAAATAAATTATTTCTTAAATTCTCTAAACTGTATATGCATATGGAAAATGGTTGGATCCTCAATTTCAACCTTACGAATAAATACCTGTAGGAGAATGGAACTTCTTACAAAAGGGTTGTTCTAGTTTAGTTTCACATTTCCATCTTTACCTCTTGATCTTTTTCTGCTTTTCTTTCTAGCGCCTCAAATTCATCCAAATCATTCTTTTCTTTTAATTTCAATTCCATTTCTTCATTTTCTCTTCTTAGTTTTTCATAGTCTAATACCAGATTATCATAGTTAGCACGAAGTGAATTCAACTCACTTTCTAAGTATTCCTATTATAAACAAAACCAGATTTTTCAAGTTAGAATTCAAATTATAGACTCTTTTTTTCCTTAACCAAAATTCGGATTAGTCAAATGATTAATTTAACCTTGAATCATTTGGTAGTTTAGACCACTCTGTTTTTCAACATCATCCTAACAGTCTAGTTTGATCCTGAGTAAAATAAATTGTTTGCATTTTGGTAAACTAACTAACTTAGAATACAAGTAGACTGTTGTGAAAGGGGTAGAATTAAAAAAAATCATATAAACAAATGATCCGCCTGTGCCTGACTAGAAAAGCTCAGTCAGGAACAGGAGGTAGGGTACACAATGGGAAGTCCATTTTACCACAGGTCCTTAAGCTCCCTAATGAAGATAATCATTTACTTCACTTGCCTGACTCCTGTTTTATTTCTCAGATGGCTCTGAATTTAGGAAGTAAAACAGAGGTATTATTTATTGATCTCTAAAACTCTAATGGCTGCTAGATTTTATCATACCTTATAGAAACCTGTTTGTTTTCTACACTGTTATGAGAAAGAGATAAACTAAGCTAACAAAAACAAACAAAACAAAACCAAAAAACCCCACCAAAACCGCAAACAAAAAGTGGGGATTTTCCAAAAAACAACAAACTTCTAGAGCAGCGGTTCTCAACCTTTCACAGGGGTCGCCTAAGACCATCAGAAAACACATATTTTCGATGGTCTTAGGAACCGAGACACCGCTCCTCTATCCGTCTCCAGGCCCACATGCAGATACGCCCACATAGGAGTACCCGGCGACCCCTATGAAAGGGTCGTTCGACCCCCAAAGGGGTTGCGACCCACGGGTTGAGAACTGCTATTCTAGAGTATTATTTTAGGGACACAAAAGCACTTCACCTATAACACTTAACTAATTATAACTAATTATAGTAGTTAATAATAATTCCCCCAAATCGTTGCAAATTTTATTCCAAAATTAAAATAAATCTTTCTTTAACAATTACATATATAAAACTATACATATTACTTTGAACATTAGCAGCCTAGAAAGTAAACATGGAATCTAAATTTACTAAGGTGTTCACTACAGAATCCCTTATTTCTAAAGTTGTGTTTTTATTTATAGTTCTCTGATGATTAGTGATATTGAGCATCTTTTCACGTGTCTATTGGCCATCTGTGTGGCACAGTTCTCAACCGGGAGTGTAACAAGTGGTGGAAGCCTTAGTTAGAACCAAAACTGTTACTGAAATTAAGTAAGGGCTAGTAATGTGCTACAACAACAGTAAACACCAAAAACAAATACATTTTTAAAAGAGTAAAAGGATAATGTTTTGCAAGTTACCTGACTTAGTAGCTTTGTTGCTGGATTCCACTCTATCTCAGTTACTGTATCAAGAGTATTACTGAAAACATCAGCCTCTGAACAGACAGCTATAATTAGGAAGGAAAGAAATTTATTCATAAACATATTATTAAGTTCCCATAACTCTGGTAATAATCTCAAATTAGCTAATATGTGCTCACAACACAACTGCCAAGAGTACATTAACAACAGATGTGATCATTTATATTACTGTGTAAATTAAGATCAGTGGCTAGAATTAGTGATAAAATATAGGATCCTTAATACAATATAGGTAAAAAGGACAAATTCTGAATTTGAGATTTGCTCAATGTAAATAAGTTTTAAAATGCCCCTAAAAAATCCTTAAAATGTTATTAGAGACATAATTTTGAAATAGTTTCCTATAAATGCTACCCATTCAAGATTAGCAAAGTTTAAAGCAGAAGTTATATGGATACTGTAATAATTTAACTGGATAATGATTAGAACAAAAATAAACAATAAAATTATGTCTTATGTGTTTTAATGACAATGCATTATTCTTAAAAGATCTGCAAATAGAGAACTTCATGAATGTTCATTTTCTTAAATTTTTTTTTTATCATTACCTCCATTGTAATCCCATCTAAAATATATATGTTTTATTTAAATGTGTTTATCACATTAACGGAGTTATAAGTAGTCTCCTTTTGTAGAGATGTTTTGATCATTAACAGGAGTTGAAAAAGCACTCACATTCATCAATTTCTCCTACTGGAGTTAGAGCAGACTTATGTTTTTTTATTGTTATATTCGCTGGCATATTAAATTCATTTACATAGCTTGACTCCTTCATTTTGTTAATTTTGCCAGGGCACCAAGTCACTCTTCGTTTTATTTTAGTCTAAAGAGGAAAAAAATCAAAATTACCTCACCCAGATCTGGGCTCAAACATAATAAAAACAAGGGCACTAGTTTTCTTTTTCAAAAATGATTGGCTTGGTAGAATTCTTATTAAGCCTAGTTTACTATCTTATCAGTGTAAGGACATACTGAGATTAAAAAAAAATGTAATTGAACTTTTTAAATCAGTGTTTAACCCCATAATAAATCTGATGAAACGATCTAAATTTCATTTTTTATTAGAATCTTTACTTACAAGCTTTTCTAGGCCTTAAATGAAAGAAATCGGTTAACTCACAATCCTTAAAGTATTCTGGTGTTAAAAAGGAGGCCCAGCTGCTGTCGCCACCACCACAGCGACCAAAAGCACTTTCGGGTGCTCAGCTGTAACGGGAAGGAAGGACAGGGAGCTCTCGTGGTTTTCCTTCAGCAGGTACATCGTTCACAGGGCCCTGCACAATGCCAACCGTCTTCCAATTTGGTGACGCTCACGCCTCCACCAGTGCTCCTAATCTCATGCGTTCCTTTTTCCCTTGGGATCTTGCTCCCTCAGGTCTCTGTTCACCTGTCGTTTTCACTAGGCTCCGTCCTCTCAGCTTTACAAATGCTCAAGCCTTTATCCTTTTGATTTTTTTAAAGAATAAACTCTTGACTCCTTACTTCTAATGACCACTTTCTTTTGGTTTCTACATTGTCTTCTTCCTCATCGTCTATTCACTTCTTCTTCATCCCTTCAGGGACTCCCCTGTGTCCTGGTTCTTATCCCACTCAGCTAGCTGTCCTCCCCACTTACTCGGCTTTGCTGGTTTCTCTTCCTCTGCCCATTTCCTGTTCGTGTTTTTCCATATTTCATAGCTACCATTTTTCCCTTGTCCCTCTACTAGTACAAGTATTATCTTATTAGATCCTCTTAACCATCCTCTATTACCACATCCATTTTATAGAAAAACTGGGGGTCCAGAAAGTTTGGAGGTATGCAATTATACTCCCTAACCGTGGCTGAGCCCATGCCTGTAACTTCAGAGCTTATCTACTAGCCATTCCACTGCATCCCGCTCAAGATTATCTAGATAATGCGGATATGTATTTGTATAACTGCTTTCATGCCTCTAACATATAATACCTTTTGCTTGAAATGACCAGCCCTTTCCACAGCCTGCTTGCTCTGCAAAAGCCTAGTCATGTAAATCCTTGAATCCAGTGGCCTTCAGCTCAACTCCATTTGTTCCCAAACCCACTCCTAGACCTTGTCATTAATCTGAAACTTATAAACCTAAACCTCCTGCTCTAACCAGAGCTGGTATCCTTCCACCTCATTGATTCAGTTGATCCCATTTTAGTTATTTGGCTTACTAGGGACCTCTATCCCCTTGATCCACTACTTTCTTCTTGCCAGCTCCCTCTTGGTTCTCATCCCACTCATCCCATCATCTTAGATTCTATAGATGATCATTTCAATCAAGTTTTTGGGTCAACAGCCTCAAATCATTTGACCCATTCTCTGTTCCCCACACCTATTCCAATGCAGTGTACACTCGGCTGAATTTCACCACCTCCTGAGCCTTTATTAGCCTCCTGTGTGCTGTCAGAGCCACACAGCCCAAGGACTGGCTGCCTACACCACTTGGGTCCTTAATGCTGCCTGGCCAGACTCCTCTCCCCAAAACAGGCTTTCTCTTCCATTCTTTACAAAGGCTGAACTATTCCAAACTCTTGCATATCTATGAACTTGTCTACCATCTCCCATCATCGCAGCAGAAAAATGAAACCTATTTCACAAAGAAAATATAAGCTAATCTTATGAAAGCATTACTACTTACACTGATGCCTATCCTTTCCTCTGTCCTTGTTAAAATGAAGAGGTGTTTCTCCCTCAAGGCCAGACCCTTCTGATGTACTTAAAATCCCATCCCTTTGGGCCATTTCAACCCAGTGCAAGGCGGCTTTCACTCCCAACACATAACTCAAATTGATTTTGCAAATGAACTTCTTGTTTCTAAATCCCCCCCAAAAATTGTCTATATATCTTATGTAACTTCTCAGCGCAATGTGACACCACTATCTCTCTGAAAGTCTCTTCCGCTTGTTACCACACTCACCTGGTTTCCTTAATTCTAGAGCCAACCATGGGCTCCTTCAGGGACTCTTCTTTTCTGCCTTTACCTACAACGTTGCTGTTTCTTGGGGTTTTGTCTTTGGCCCTCTGTTCATTTCACTCTCAACATGCTCCCAAAGCAAGCTCATCCATTCCCAAGACTTATTTGGATCTGCAGTAGTTAATGCCCAAATGGATATCTCTATCTCATATCTTTCACCTGATTTTCACACATTTACATTTTCAACTGTCTGACGCCTTCAACTGGAGATGTCCCAAATCAACACTGAGCAGTTCCACTGCTCTTAATTCAGTATCCTTAACTCAACAAATATTGCTACCAGCTTTCCAGTAAGCCCAGCAATGCTTGCAAGTCATTCTGGAAACCTCCTTCTCTCTTTCCCTGTCCCCCACATCTAAACAATCACAAAGCCCTGTTGAGTCCACCTCCCAAATATTTCTTAAATTTACCCAATTTTTTCCATTTCCAGAGCCACAGTCCTGGTAGAGGCCCAATCAATCTGATGTGCACAGCAGCTACACCCTTCTAAAAGACAGTTCTGATCATGTTAACTACAGGGCTTTTCCCTGTCCTTAGCGTAATATAATGTTCAAATCCTTCAATGTGGTTTACAGTGCCCCCTGTCACCAGAACATTTTAATTAAGTCCAAGAAATATGTTTTTTTCCACAACTTCTGTCCATGTAGATGTCTTCCTGAACCACTCTTCCTTATACCTTCCATTGGGCTATTTCCTACTCATCACTCAGTCAACAAGTAGTTCTAGAGTGTTTTTATATACCTGGTATGGCGATTTTAACGTAATGTCTATTAATAACCTTAACAGCATATATTTATTGAGGATTTGCTATGTGGAATATTAAGCACATTCTATTATTACTTAATTCTCACATCAATCCTATGAGGTGGGGATCATGCTATATCACAGATTAGGAAACTGCAGCTAAGTGTATATTTAGGAAATTTCCCAAGGTCAAGAGTGAGGAACTGACAGAACTGGGGTTCATATCCAGGCAGTCCAGCTCCAGAGGCCATTCTCTTAACTATGATGACATCATACCCCCAAAATATCTGCTGGATAAATCCTACTCTAGTAAAAATGCACACAAGCTGGAAGACAGAATTTTGATCATTATGTTGATTTATATTCTAGACCAATTTTCCTTAGAGTAATATTTGTTTCTTTAAATAGAAAATACTTCCACATATTCTAGACACCTGTGGTTCCCAATCATCTAATTAATTTCATCAGAATTTCTTAAGAAGCACATTTCAAGTCAATTCCTTGACTACATTCTAGACTTCTTGAATTCAGATCTTTACATGTTGGAATCATGGATGTGTATTTTCAATGAACCTCTTAGGGGATGTTGATGTTTATGTAAATATACAAAAAGTTCTGGGTTTCTTGAATATACTATATCAAAAGATAAGAAATGCATATCTATATAATAAACATATAAGAACACCAATTCTATTCTCTATATACCAAGCTGACGCTGTCAACTTTTAAATTGTACCTTTAATTCCTGTTGTGATGTGAGGGAAGAAGAGGTCACCAGCATCCGAGTTAAGTTTTGAATTTTCTCAATCTGCACTTTTTGAAGCAAATCTTTTTCTTCCAAAAGTTGAGCCAGTTGGTCTTTTTCCATGGCCTGGGCCCGAGTCTCTAAAGAAACCTATAGAATATAATATTAGGTTATATTAACAATAAATATAGCTAGGTTTTAAATCCCTGAAAATAGCTTAAAAGAATAGAATATAAATTTTTGTGAACCATAAAATTTTAATGTTATTGAAATAAAATACCCTACCTGCAGAACACTAACATATAGTTACCATAATAATTTCTCAAGTCATAATAAAGTAAAATATATATTTCTTTCCATGTCCATGTTCTGCATGCCATGTATAAGATTATAATAATGCTGTTAAAGCAATTCTATTGTCTAAAAATATATAACAGGCAGAGAGGTCAGAAAAGCAGAGAGCTGAATACCTACAGCGAAGGATGAGATGTTCTTACAAGATTATCATATATTTCAGCTCATTTTTAAAAAGATCATTAAAATATAAGGTTTTTACAAAATAGGGGATCCTGATGGTTAAAACAAATAAAGTACAATGACAAGTGATTATGCTATTTTATTAGATGGCCATTGTAGGTATAGAAAAGGAATTCAAGATAACATGAACTATAAAAAGTATTAAGTAACCATACATGGTCTCTTTTTAACCTCATCCCCTAAGTATTTGTGACACGTCAAAAAAGGTATTTTTACTTGGCCCACTTGAAAATCTCAAATTTTGCCCTTTAGAAATGAAAACCAAAATCTAAAATAATTTCAAGAAACGAAATCTTTCAGTTTATAGTAAATTAAACTAAAACTTTTATGAGTTGATTTCTTCTTAGCTGAAAACCGTTTTAAAATTAGGATGCAGAATTTAGGTAATGATGACTTAAGAGTCTCTGAGCATTTAGGCAGATTTCAGTTCTATATCTGTCCCTATCCTGTACTGAAAAACACATGGCTCATCCATACCTCCTCTAATTGTTTCTTAAGATCTATTATTTCTTTTCTGTATCGTTTCAGGAGAGCTTCATCACTCGATACCTCATTGACATAAGGAGTATTCTTCATATATTTCGCAGTGCTGGCAAACTGTAAAAAATATACAAATGTTAAATGCTTAACATTGAAACAATTATTTTTGTCAATAATATATGTTTCTTGTAATTAAGTTTTGTAAATAAAAACCAATGCTCTTCCCTGGCGGCTTAATACGTTTGAACGCAAAGAGCATTCTATGTTCCTGTAACAATATTGGTAACTTACCCTGCCTGTTAGTCTTCAGGACACTCACAGAAATATCCTGAAGACAGATGCCAACACAGAACCTGTAAACATTGGCTTACAGAAATCCCATCTACCTCTCGAAGTCCAGTGCAAATGCTTCCTCTACCTGAAGCTTTGCTTCCAGTCAAAAGCATCTCTCCTTTGAACTCTATCCTACGTATTAGCCACTTAACTATTAATCTAAGGCAATCATGTTGGAAGACAGGTTTTATCTTCCCTATCAGACTACAAATTCTGTGCAGCCAGAGGCTCTATTTTCTATCTTTGTTTCTCTGACAGTACCTTGATCCAGTGCTCAATAGCTATTTAAAGCAATGTTTCCTAAGAGTATGAGTATCAGAACTAACTTTAAGTGGGTACATGAAGGTGACCATTAAATAACACAGAATCCTTCATTGATAAAACTATTCTACTGACATTTAGTTTTCCTTTTTTTTTTTAAAAAAAGAAAAAACCAAAAAATGCAGGCCTTAGGCTCAGAGTAAAGGCAGGCAACAATTAACTAGCAGGAATTTAAGAATTATTTTGTTACACACACACATACACACACACACACACACACACACACACACATAAATAATTTCTTGGGTCACACCTACTTGTAAGTGATACTAGTTTTTCATTTATGGGGCTGATATAAAGTTTTCTTTTATAATAAGTAAAAAAGAGTGAGTTATTTAAAGAAAAATATCAAGTCAATTTCGGTAAAAGGGTTGGATGTAGCAAAAATTGTGGAGGTGGGATATGAATGATTAAAGTTTGGGACAATTAAAAAGTGCTATTTAGTAGACAACACATTAATTTTATTTTAACAGGTATGTTATGTCAACTGAAAAGAAACACCTACAGCTTATGTTAGCAGGTACGTTTTTCTTCTTCTAGATGATTTCCCCCCATAATCAGTTGAGAAAAAAAATCAAACTCACCTGGAGAGTACTAAGGGTTTCATCAAAAGATACTGGAGTAATTGTGCAGATAATACGCGTTTTGGCATTTCCTCCCAAGGAATTCTGGAGAATTCGTGTTAATTTGCTATCTCGGTAATTTATGAAACCTCTTAATGACAAATGAGTTTGGGAAGAAAAAGAGTAAGAATTTTTATATAACAAAAATGGTTAATTTTTAATGCAGAATCTTACATTAGCTACAGTTTTAAAAATGAATTCCTTACAGGTTACAGGAGGCAGATTAAAACTACTAACTAAAAAATACTTAAAATAAGGAAGTAAATTTAGTTGGTCCTAGTCATATGTGTAAGAAGCCATGCATGCTCAAAGAATCACAAAAGCTTTATATATATGGAAGAAATCAGTACATTTATTTGTCATTGAACTATTACAATTTTCAACCTAATGAAAAACGTAAGCATTAATAGGTAAACATACAATAGGATAAACTCACCCAACTTGTCCATCACTAAGTCTCTTGATCACTTGTCCCAAAATAAACAAGCTTCGGTTTATATTACAGCCTTCCTTGAGTCGCACACCTGCATTTATTAAACAAATATGAAAACTAAAATTGATCTCTGTACTAGATTATGAACTTGTTTACCAGTAAATTAGAAGACAGATTAGAGATTAAAGGGTCAGATGCTAATGTCTATGCTTTGGATTAGATCTGATCCCAACTTTAAGATCCACCTATTAAATGAATCAGAAAAGTTATTACCTGAGTGAAACAGCAAAAGGAAAAAGATGACTAAGAAAAGAATCAGAGGGAGTAAAAGCCCATTTCCTAAGTCTCTCTAACTCCTCAGTTCAAATCTATTTTTTCCAAATCTCCAAATATAAGCAACTATAGACTTGCAACCAAATTAGTTCCTATAGATTTACAATAAAAAAGTTCTAACTTTTAAATTGTTAATATGCTCACATGGCTCAAATATCAAAGAAAAAAAAATACACTGAAAAAGTTCTCTCCCACTTTTAAGCTTTATTCAACTAATTCCTGACCCTGTGCCAGAAAAACACTTTTATTAGTTTATTCTTCTAGCGATTTTTAGAAATGCAAGTCCATATATATATTCATTTCTCCCCCTTCTTTTTTACACAAATGGTAGCAAATTAAAAACACTACTATGCACTGCTTTTTTTCACTTGGCAATATATCAGTAAACACTGATCTTTTTCATTCTTTTTTATAGCATAGAATTCTGTTGTATGAATTCATCAGAATTTATTTACTTAGCACCCGGTTGAGGGGCATGTAGGTTTTCTCCCGCGTGATAAAAAAATACCACAACAGATAATTTTGAACAGCTGTTATTTCACAGGTGCATTATTCAACTATTGCTGTAAGAGTGCTTAACAAGCCAGCCTAAAACAACAAGCATTTACTTCTTGTTCACAAGTGTGAGGAGCCACAGGTTTGGTGGATACAGACCACATTCACCAGAGTGTCTATGTCACTGCAGGAAATTAACACAGAGAGGCGTGACATCTTTATGAATTTGAACCTGTCCATCTAAGTATGCTTTTCCATTTGTTTCAGTATTTGGTTGTCCTTCAGGTCTGTTTTAAAGCTTTCTTTATTTTAGTCTTGTGAAATTTTTATTGAGTTTCTTCCTAGGTATTAAATGGAGTCTTTTTATAGACTACATATTCTAACTGGTTGTTTGTATTATGAGTTATTAATGTCTATATATTAATTTTGTACCCTGTTACCTTTCTGAATTTCCTAATTATGAAAATTTAGATGATTTTCATGGAACTTTCATAAGCTTTCCAGCTATACGATCCTATCAACTGCATAGTTTTAGATTTTTCATTGATATTTTAGTAGCTGCAGTAGATAATTAGCTAGATACATGAAGTGGCTTTTTACATTAATGTCTTCTATCATAAATTATTACTGCCATTACTTTAGTAGTTTCTAAAATGCAGGGCAACACTTTTTATTCTGTAAAAGATCAGAAAAACATTCAGACCAACATAATGCATGAGTTTTCATTACCTTCAGCGCCTGTTTGAGCAGCTCTTTCACTGCCTGCAAGATCAACCAAATTCTGTAAGACAGGTGAAAATAAACCTTTAGGAAGTGTAACTTGAAATAATAAAATCCAAACAACCGAAAGAACATTTTTAAATGCATGGTTTATCTGAATACCACATCTGCACCCCGTCTCTCACCCCACCATTTAGGCCTTCCCTTTTCTGAGTCAAACTGATCTCCATACCTTGTTCCTTCTTTATAATGTATCCTCCATAATGCTGCCAGAATCGGTTCTCTATTTCCTACACAAAGCTCAAAACCTTACGGTGGTGAATATGATTCTTTACAATCTGGCACTTGGGTTGCTCCAGCCTTATACCTATCCATTACTTACCCTTACCTCTAGCTGAACTACTCCGTACGCCCTAAACACCTCACGTGCTTCTACATTTCCAAGCGCTATCAATTACCACTCCCTTTCAGCTAGGTCAAATGTTCATACTATGCTCCTGCTCTTTATTCAGGACCAAAGGCAAATGTTACATCATCAGTGTAGCTTTACCAACTTTATCCTTCGTCCCCCACATCATGAATGAATTGCTCTTTCAAATGTGTTTAAAGATATAACTGATTCTTAGAATGCTGAGCTAGTTTGTCTCTGAATACACTGTAGATTCTTTAAAAGCCTGGACCTCGCTTTCATTTCACAAATGCTGAAAAAAAGCGACCACCTGTCATGCTGCAGTCTGTATGTTAGGTGCTAGGGATACAGCAGGGAATTGGACAATACAAGCTGCTCGCATATAATTTATATTCTACGTGGGGTAAGATGAGGAGAGGAGGAAGCTGGTGAGAACAGAGAAAAAGACAAACAGATAAGAAACATATCATGGTAAATGTAATACACATATTTAAAGAGTGCTGGAAGTGGGAAGAGAAGGTTCTTTGGATTGGGTGGCCGGGAAAGACCTCCCATTAAGCTAAGATCTGAAATGACAGAGAAGAGAGCCAGCCATGTAAAGACAAGGAAATCATACTCCAGAAAAGAACAGCCAGTACACATAGTCACAAAGCAGTAAGGAGCTTGGTTGTTCAAAAAATAGAATGGGCAGCGTGGCAGAGTTGGTGAAGTAGAGCTAAGCTAAGACAGGGTAAGCTGGGGTAAGAAGTCTGAATTTTCTAGCTGTAATGGGAAGCCATGAGCGGGCTTTAGGCAAGAGTGACATGTCTTGATTTAACTTTCTGAAGGATCCACTGTGGCCCCTAAGTGGAGAACGGATTGGTGGGGCAAAAGTGGCAGCAGGGAGCCCAATTAGGAGGCTGGTGCAGGAATCTGGGTGTGAGAGGATGGTGGCTTGGGCTAGGGAGGTAGCAGTGGAGAGAGTAATAGTGGAGGAATGTCTTCTTTATTCTTTAAATCTCAGAGCCTAGTACTGTGCTCACCACATGGTAAAAGCTCACTAAATATTCTTAATGCATTAAAAGAAAGTCAGATTTATACTCAAAGCAGTCTAATCTTTCTTGTAGAGTATCTACTACAGATGACCTAGATACACAATGACAGGGCTAAGTGGTGATGAAGGCAGCATAAATTACGGTATAAAGATGGGAATAAGCATTAGTGTTCAGACACTAAGAGGCCCAAGCAATCTGTAAGAGAGGAGGAGCTCATGTGGAGTAGGAGGTAAAGTTAGACTGGT
Source organism: Hipposideros armiger (assembly GCF_001890085.2). Classification (NCBI taxonomy): domain Eukaryota; kingdom Metazoa; phylum Chordata; class Mammalia; order Chiroptera; family Hipposideridae; genus Hipposideros; species Hipposideros armiger. The sequence goes on along the minus strand of NW_017731991.1, from coordinate 324,762 downwards.
CAACAGTGACTGAATCTTGTCTAAGGAAGTGATACAACAAAAGAAGTGCTTAATAACATTGGAAATCTGCATAACAGATAGAAGAAAGGAAGTCCAGAGTCATGGGGGCCAGGTCTGGGAGAATGATAATAGTAATTCAAGAGATGAGAACCTAAATGAATACGACATCCACGAGAATGCTGAAAGATGGAATCAGTAAGAAACAGTGATAACTGGACAAAAGGGAAGGCAGAGAAAGTCAAAATGACTTGGGTTTCCAGCCTAAGTGACCAGGACGATGCTGGTACTACTGGAAAAAAGGAATATTCACAATGACAGGAAGAAATTAATTTGGTTTTAGACACATTGAAGTTTGAGATAACAGTGGGACATACAATTATAATAATCTTTGGGAGGACATGGATTAGAACTGAGACTCTAGATAAAATAAATATTTGGCCATCATTAACAGAAATAATAACAGAATGTCTGAGGGCAAGCACAGGATTTAAGAAAGGTCACAGAACATCTTGTGTTTTTATTAGGAGGGTAGGAGACAAGAAGCCACGAAGGGGAACAGAGAAGACGCCCAGCTAAGAGAACCTGGTTATTATCATCACAGAAAGGTCAAAAGATACTCAAAGGCCACCTCCAAAGAGCCAGCAAATGACTCTTTGGGAAAGACTTCTTCCCAAGAAGATACTAAGAGTAAATAGGAAGGCTGGATGGTTGGACCAGATAGTATCTATGATCCTTAGATGATAAAAGATCAAATTATACAAAAAAAGTCACCAAATGGATCACTGAATATGTTGAGTATTAGAGCTAAATTATTAAGAGAAAAGTTGAAATTGTAGTGAAATATCACAGGCAAGGTTTGGAAATCAAAACAGAAGTTAGGTTTTGTGGGGTTTTTGTTGTTGTTAAATCAAGGCAAGACTAGTCTACTAAAACAAATTTCATTACTTGTACATTAAAATAACTGAGGTGAACTAGAATGAGGTATTTAATTACGATTCTGATTTTTCAAAAACTGAAAGTGAACAAACATATTATAGATTTTATATTTTCCCCTGAAGTTTTCATATCAAATACAGTAATCTTAAATCATATCCCACATCAAGCTAAAGAATTTAGGTCCTGAAGACAGAGAATAAAGCAATAATGGTAAGGAACAGGAAAGAGGCATGAAGGCATTTTAGCTAGTAATTTCATGCTACAGATGACACTAGTTACACTACCAATTTAACTATTTAGTTCAGTTAACAGTTCTTATGAAACCAAACACCCAGCAGCTGAATTAAATTTTGCTTTGGCCCGTGTGGTCCATCATCACGGTGCATCAACACTCACCAAATGGGACACCTTGACAGATCCTTCACAATTCGGAGGTTCACCTTTCTCTCTACTTTCCAAAATCTAGATGGAAAAGGCAACTTGTAGAAAAATTAATGCATTCTTAATTGGAAAGACCAAATATAGAGAGAAATTACCTACCATCCTAAAAATGGTATGAGAACGACTGCTTCTTTGATTCATTTTTGTAATTCCATAATGTCTATTTTCTGTAAAAAAAATGAGTCACATTTCAGCTGTGTAAGTAAAAATTAAAAACCATTAACCTTTATTTTAGCTTAAAAGTGAAAAAAGTGTGATTTGAAGCCTAACTACATTCAATTGAAGTTTTTACAAGTGTTTTGAAGGAATACAGAATAAAGTCTTACTTTCTCCCTTTGTGATCCACTTCAAAGCCATTTCTGGTGTATAAACAACTTCTTCTGTGAGATCAGACACATACACATTCCTCTGAAACAAGTTTTAATTATGGGAAGAGTAGAGAAATAGAAGTCACTTAAAAGTCTACTCAAAAAGCAGCTGACAACTATCACAGAATTCAATTATAGAAGTTACAAGTGCAAAACAGGAGCTACAGTATGAAAATAACAAGCAAACCTACAATTTATTTCCTATATCAAAGCACACCAAATTCTAACCTGGAAACTTCCATCTTGCTATTTTTAGGCACTTACACCAAAATATTACAGTTGTCAATATTTAAAAACGATACATGTTGCTTAAAAGATAACCTCTACAAATGCTTAAGAAAGAAAACAAAACAAAAACCAAACCATGGTTACAGGAAACACTTTAAATAATACAGAAATGAAAGGTAAATGTTCAAGAACAATAACCCAATCGGCAAGTCTTCTTTGTTAACTCTGCTACTCACATTGAAGTCTTCCCGAATTATTAAAGGCTTCATTTTCTGAGTGTTACAGAGTAAGTCTGTGATGGTTTCGTTGTATATCTCCATGTAAGACACACGTAAGAGAAATTCCCTGTCAGGAAACTAGAAGAAAAAAAAAAATGTAAACACATCAGCGATCATCCAGTTATGAAAAACTACTGAATGCTTACGTGCTCATATTAAATATTAACAAATTGTTTGAGAAATTATATTTGTAAAACAAACAACAAAAAAATCCCCCTATCATTCTGGACTGACAATAATAAACGCAAAAATATAAAAGCAAAAGCATTGGTTCAGAAATAATGAAAGTACCTTATGACAGAATTAGAAGAGAGTGCCCAGTCCAACTCTATAAGCTCAAAAAAGACCCTACCAACAGATCTTCAAAGAATATTAAAAATCCTTACAATAATACTGAAAAACACTAATTTAAATACCAACTCACAGGTAATGAGGCTACCTTATCAAGCCTCCCGCTTCCATCTATTTTTCGTTGCTCCGTGGTAATCACTGGTGTTTCAACCAAGGTATCGAGGAGCTAACCATTCTGATAACACTTTCCTGTTCCTTAATGCCCACTTTGTGGTGGGAGTATTACCGCTTCAGGATTCAAGGGAAAGGATGAAAAGAACTGTAAGCTCTATGAAGTAAGCTTGGGGAAAAAAAGTGAGTCTATGCCATGGCTGTCTTCTTTCCCCACTGATAATCAAGAGAGAACTAGAGGGCCGACCGAGAGGCGCTATGGTTAAGAACTGGCTTGGGATGCCAGAGGGCCCCGGTTCGGATCCCACATATGAGGGTCAGTGACACTGCCCTCCACAGCTAAGATGCTGAACAACAGCTCAACCTAGAGCTGGGCTGCCGTGAGTCGCCAGCGATGGTGTAGGCTGCAGCCCCTGCTGCAGTGGGCTGCCATGGGCTACCGTGTGTAGCCAGCAGCCAGCGTGAGCGGCCAGCAGCTGCAGTGAGTGGCCGTCCAGAAGCCGGCGACTGATCTGCCTCACCCGGGAAGAGCGCAATGATGGTGCCAACTTGGGCCAGTGAAGCAACATCCTCCACAACTAGACTGAAGAACAAAAGGACAGCAACTTCTGTTCCCCTCCCCCCAATTCCCCAGCACTGTTCCCATTCCCCCAATTCTCCAATTAAAAAAAAATAAAAAAATATTAAAAAAAAGAGAGAACTGGAAATCTACTTCCATTCATCATTACAAGAGAACACTGAGGTTGCTATCCTCTTATTACCACTTTTACCTGTATGGGCTAGAAATGTAGTTAAGTTGTTTACCTTCTTAATTTTTTGGAAAATGTCATGAATTGCTCTCGGTATTACTCCCAAATAATCTTCTGAACCCATCATAGTATAAGTTTTTCCTGAAGCAGTCTGCCCATAGGCAAATATAGTACCTGCAAAAACAAAACACACACACATGCAAATATTAAAAATGAATCTACAGTGTGTAAAACTATCAATACGTGCTGAACAGACAGCCAAGATTAAAATGTTTCTGCAGTGAATACGAACCATTGTAGCCTTGTATGGCAGAATCTATGATTGGTACTGCTATTTCTTCATAAACATTTTTAGTAGTTTCATTACTATTAAAGACACGATCTAAAACAAAACAAACAAACAAAAAAACGAGAAGTTAAACCAAATAAATAAACGGCATCTGCATTCTGAATTAGTAGTTGCTCAAAGAATAAAATTGCCAGTATGTGACATGATAAAATGTTTAAGACACAATATTTTCCTCAACTTCTTGGTCCTCTGAAAATATACGTCTCTATAAGGTATATATTCGGTCCTCACACAGAAAAAATACAAGTCAACTATACTCCGTGCTTTCAAGAGGCAGTAGGGCATGGAGGCTCACTGAATATGGAGGGCTGGAATCAGACTGTCTGCAAATCCTGGTTCTGTCACTTTTAACCCTCCGTCGGGCGCAACTAATCTCACAGATTCATTGCACACAAAGATGCTGCTATGGAATACGTCTTCACTGTACTAAGTCACAAACACGACTGGTGATAGGTTACAGTAGAAGAGGAAGATACGGAAGCGATGAGTCATGATACCTAAGTTAAATGTTAGATATTTGAAATTTTGTGTGCAGTGAATCTGTGAGACCAGTAGCACCCGATGGAGGGTTAAGCTGTGTGACTTTGGGCAAGGTGGTTGGTGTCTCTGTGCCTCAGTTTCCTAATTTGTAAAACAGACATATTATCCTCCTCATAGGATTATTGGGAACATATGGTTATTACTTAGGAAATGAGAACTGTTTATAACCTATCTAGCAAGAAGGCCTAGCTCAAACTAAATCAAGAAATGCAGACATTTGGAAGAAAAGTGCTGAGAAAAGCTGAATTTACAGGGAATAACCAGTTGGCTGGTTGCTAAAGGCTGGGTTTAGGGTAGCATTTGCACCGACGAGTTCACTAGTCTAGGATGCGGTTCTCTGCTTTTGTTAGCATATTATAAATGGACTCTTCTTTCAGTGGTAGCCTCACACTAAAAAGCTCACAATAGATGGATTTGTAAATCAGAAGGGAAATGTGTCGACCCGTGATAAAAAGTTCAGTGATCACACTGCTTGTACCATGACCACACATCTGCCCTGTCAGCTGAACTATACGGAAGACCAAAGTGCCATCTGAAGGCTGCTTAGGCGTCGTGACTTCTGAGCAAGGAGAGGTGGCAGGATGATCCCAATCTCAATGCCATCTGCTTCAGATAGGCGGATGAAAGAAAATCCTCTCTGGGCATATATGGCTACTGAGAACCTGTGGTACTCAAGTCTGAAAGCTTGTGCATCCCTTAGTCTTGGTTTTATAATCTCTGCCACATATTGTTTTACCTGTTAAAAAATTATGTTAATACCCTCAAACAGGTGGGTATTATAGTTTCTCTACTATACATCTTTGCTCCAGAACCCTGTATGTTGGTTTTCTAGCTTAATACTAATGTGACAACCTAATCACTCGTACTCCTAAGGTTTCTGAGAGGACCTTCCTGTTTTTTTTTGTGGTGCCCTAAATGGCAGCATCTAGTGTGGCTGGAACACAGATCTGGAGCTTAACTCTTGCACTTGCTGGCTGTGACTCGAGGCCTCTGTTCCAGCTCCGCTTTAAAAAGGGAAGGTATGTATCACATAGTATCTACTGCACAGGCTTTTAAAGAATTAAATGAGTTCATGAAGTGCTTTTGAACAGTGTCTGGCACATTGGCAGCGCTATATACATGTTAAATCAATACATCTATCAGCCTCGTCAACCTTTAGGGCCTCCAAATCTCTTCATCCTAGCTAGCTGTCACTCAGGCAGGTCCTAATTTAAGGGTGCCATTTCAGACACCTAGACGACTTAGGTCCCCTGTTATAAACTCCCACAAAGCTTATGTCATCATAAGTATAATTACTTGTGGATAGCCTTTCTATCTAGTACATAAAAAGCTCCAACAAAGGCAGGGGTGGGTCCTTGCTGTATTCTAGCAGACAAAGAAGGAATAGCTTCATTATTTATGCTTTCAAGAGATTTGTAGAAAATAATTGTGGAAAGAATATACTAAACTGAAAGACCTTAAAGATGACTCGACAGTATGTAACATATTTTAGACTTACGGAGTTTTAGGCCACTAATACATTAATGAATAAGAGGAAAAATGATAGTTTAGTCATAAGACACTTTTACTATAACTGTATTTTAAGCAATTTATTATCTTACTTATCATACATGATGGATGAACAATTTTTTCAAGTTTCCACTGAAGCAGTTTACAGAAGGGTTAAGCTCATCTTTAATGGCAAGTTCAGTATTACTGATAAGCCTTTTGTACTCTTAATAGAAAAAGAATAACAGGTTAACTTTTGATGCTATTAGAAGCTTACCAAAACTGAAGGATTTACTCCCATCCACCTGATAAATAGCATTATTGCCAGTTTTCCAACAAATTTGGGTATCTTCTCCAAGAGCTTCTTCTCTAAAGGAATAAAACACTGCATTTTAGTATAACTAAAGAAGCCATGTTAGATGAGAGATAATTTAAAATATTTCATCTTCTGAAGGATATTTTAAAAGATGGTAATGAATTATATCAATATATAAGAGAAACATGAAAAATCCATCTGTGAGAGGTCAACACTTTTAAATGGGGTTTCAGGAACTTTCTGCCCTCTCGTGAGAATTTCCTTGTGAAGCTCTCGACTCCCTCTCCTACCCAGGACTGGCAGCTGAAAGGGTACATTCACAATGCAACTCTGATTAAGTCCCTCTCACTTAAGGTCATCTGACATCCTTACTATGGCCCATGAGACCTGGATCATGTTTATTTCTCTCTTCAACCTTATCTTCCTCTAAATCCTTATATACACCCTAACTCCACACAAATCAACCACCTGAAGATTCCCACAAGATAACAGATCCAACCTCTCCGTGCTTGGAATACCCTGACTAACCTTTCCATTAAGTAACTTAACTAGTTTTTCATTCATTCAAAGTGTCAGGAGTTTTTTACCACCAGCCCTGCCTCTCCTCCAACCTGTCATCTCACTGAAGGGCTATGATTCCTCTAGAAAACACTCTCCACCTGCCTATTATAGCACTTGTTAAGATGTATTGTAATGGTTTCTTTATGTAGCTGTCTTCTATTGCATTAGGTAATGTGCTTGTTACAAATAGGAAATTACCCATCTCGATATTCTCACTTATTAATCACCCAGTAAAATTTAACAGGTATTTCTCAAACACAAAACATGTTAGTGTTCTGGGGCCAAGGCCAGGGGCTAGAGAAGCAAACAGATTGCTTCCTCCCCTCTGTGCCTTTTTTCTATAGCATTTATTACTCCCGTATCAACGTTTAACATTCTGTATTTTTCATTTTATTTTCTGTCCCCTCATCCCCCGCCCACAGGGCAACGATGGCAATGTCTGCTGAGTACAGTACACTGTACTAAAAAAATCCACATTGATAAATATCAGTCATTCAACCTTCTGAATGTTGAATTCAGTCATCGTCTGAAAAAGTCTCGAGTGCCTACTGAATACAATGCAAAAAGACGGGCCAGTCCTTGCTCTCCAGAAGCACACAACAAACAGGGAGAGGCAGTTAAGTGTAAAATGACTGACTTAACCGCTGAGGGCCGGTAAGGATCTTCCCGAGGCGACTTCCCTAGGGGGTGGGTGGGGGGACGGGCGCAGACCGGGTAAAAGCAGCGCAGCTCAAGGTTAAGGTCGTGAACGTCAGCGAGGCTGTTATGTTTGATTTAAAAGAATCCCGTAGCTGGAACGTATCTTCTAGATCTCCGATCCTTCCTCATCACTTTGTAGAGAAGGAAACCCAGGTACTAAGCAGGTAAGCGGCCGAGTTACTAAGCAGCGGTGACCGGAAGGCGCAGCTCCGGGAAACGCCGGGGACTCGCCGTCCGGCTCGGGCCGGGCCGGGGCCCGCAGCGGGGCGCTGCTCTCGGTCTGGCACACCTACCTGCTGTTGAGGGGCCGAACCCGCACGCAGACGGCGACCGCACCTTCCTCCGCCATCCTGTCAGGCTAGATCCCAGACCACTGGCCAAGACCCCGCGACCGGCTCTTCAGAGCCCACGGGCCACCCCGCCTTTAAGTTTAAATTTTCCCAAACGCCGCTTCTGATTGGGCCGCAGTCTCATGACGTCATGGGCCGTTCCACCAGCGGCGCTGCGTGGGGGGGGGGGTGTGGGGCTGGCAGCGCGTCCTGCGCTATGGGGTGGAGGGGTGTGTAAAGGGTCTGGAGGAGAATGGGGCGGGGAGCGGGGGGGGGCGTCGCAGCAAGGGATCCGGAGAGCGCGGGGGGAACGGCTAACCTGGTAGTAGCAAAAATAGCTATTATCTGCTAAAAGCCACTGAAGTGCAGGCAGCCATTTGCAAACACCATTCTCCACCCCATCCTAAAAGAGTTTGCAATCTGTATAAAAAACAAGGCAGATAAGTTTTTTTCACTAACAGAAGAGAATCACGACCTTTAAACAATCATACTGTTTAAAAACAAAACAAAACAAAACAAAAACACTCTCACAGTCACTGCCCAGCCCCGAAACATGAGTCTTGTGCTCCTTAGAAACTCTGAGGTTTAGGTTTTTCTTGTTTTCTCTTTAAGCTCCTGTTTCCGTTGGCTGTGAATTCCTAAGAGGTGATTTAGGGAAAGAATTATTGAAAACTGGAAAAACTCATTTAGTAATGAGGCGAAACTTTTATTAGCAGAATTCGGAAAGTGATTCTAAATAATTAATTTCCCAGAAATAGGTGTTAAAAAATTTAACTTGTATGGCTGAAAGTCTTTTTAAAAGAAAAGGGTTTTGCTAGCCATTGCTAGTCAAAACAAAACAAAACAATACAAAACAAAACAAACGAAAAAACCCTTAACCGGTCTTGGGGCATGAAATCCAAACTACCAGCAGCATGGCTAGATGGAAAAGATGTACATGTCCATCATCTGGGAGTGTGCAAATGCTTTTAAACAAGGTAGGGGGAAGAAAGATGTAAGCCGTCTGAAAATATTTGCCTTAGCTATAGGCAAAGGGGTAGGAGAAAGTGAAGCGGGGGCAGCCTAGGGGTAAACTCTGGGATAGGGGCAGTGTCCACATAGAAAAATATCCATTCTTGTGGATTGGCTGTGGGGCAGCAATCCGGAAAGCCCACTTGTAAATAAGAAGCGAAGTTTCTGTGGTTAGATGGTGATTGGCTATAATAATCTGTAGAAATAGCCACTTGGAAATTAATCCAAAATTCCAACAGACATAGAAGGAATGTGAGCAATCTTATTAGTTGGCCCACAGCCATGAACATACTACTGACAGTGCTGTCACTTGCTCTCACACTCAAGCTTCTGTAATTTAATTTAGAACATCTCAGAATTTTCTCCTTGTCATAATAATGCTTGGTTTTCCTTTGTTTTATATATGTATCGTAGTAAAATATTAACATTTTCTTTGAGAGTGGTTTCAGTCCTTTTCTTAGTTAATTTTTTAAAAAGACTTTTATTAAAAATAGAGTTAGCATACAATATTAGTTTTAGGGACACACCATAGTACTCAATATTTATATACCTAATAAGTGATCACTATCATAAGTCCACCAACCACCTGACACAGTACTATGTTATCACAATATTATTGACTATATTCCCCATGCCGTACATTACATCCCCATGACTTATTTGTTTTATACCTGGAAATTTGGAACACTTATTACACTTCACCTTCCACCCCCTTTTTAATTTTTTAGTCACAGTTGACATTTAATATTATTTCCTATTAATTTCAGTTGTATAGCATATGGTTAGACATTTATATAATTTAAGAAGTGATCCCCCTGACTAGTCTAGTACCCACCTGGCACTATACATAGTTATTACCATATTATTGACTATATTCCCTCTGCTTTACTTTATAGCCCCATGATTATTTTGTAACTACCAATTTGTACTTCTTAATCCCTTAACCTTTTTCACCCTGTTTCCCAACTTTCCTCCCATCTATCACCCCCAAAAAACCTAGTACTCATCTGACAATATATATAGTTATTACAATATTATTGACTATAATTCTTATATTATACCCTACATCCCTATGACTACTGTGTAACAAACAACCAATTTGTTGTTATACCCACTGTCCCAAACCCCTCTCATCTGGCAACCATCAAAATGTTCTCTGCATTTATGAGCCTGCTTGTTTCTTTTTTGTTTGTTTATTTTGTTCTTTAGATTCAACATAAGTGAAATCACATTGCATCTGTCTTTCATTGTCTAACATACTCCACTCGGCACAATATCCTCCAGGTTCGTCCATGCCGCTGCAGATGGCAACAGCCCATTCCCTTCCATGGCCGAGCAATATTCTACTGTATATATGTACCACCTCCTCTTTATCCATTCTTCTATTGACAGACACCCAGGCTGCCTCCACATCTTGGCCATTGTAAACAATGCTGCAATGAACATATGGATGCACGTGGCCCCTATAAAGTAGAGTTTTGGATTTCTTTGGATAAATATCAGGAAGCAGGATTACTGGGTCCTTCTTTGTCATTATAGCCTTTGTTTTAAAGTCTATTTTGTCTGGCATAAGTATTGCTATCCCAGTTTTTTTTTTTTTGGTTCCATTTTTATAAAGTAACTTTTTTCATCTCTAATTTCAGTCTGTGTGTGTCTTTCAATCTGAAGTGAATCTCTTGTAGGCAGGATATGTAAGGGTTTTATTTTCTTATCCATTCAGCCACCCTATGTCTTTTGATTGGAGCATTTAATCCATTTACATTGAAAGCAATTGTTGATAGATATGTAATTATTGTCATTATTCATATTTTTAATCTTTTTTTTTTGGCTCCATCTTAAAGAAATACCTCTAAGATTCCTTGTAATACTGGTTTGGTGGTGATGAACTTTAGCTTTTTCTTGTCTGGGAAGCTCTTTATCTGTCCTTCAATTTTAAATGATAGCCTGGCTGGGTAGAGTACCCTTGGTTGTAGGTCTTTGTTCATCATCACTTTGAATATTTTGTGCTAATCCCTTCTGGCCAGCAAAGTTTTTGTTGAGAAATCAGCTGACAGACTTATAGGAACTCCCTTATAGTTTAACTAACTGCTTTTCTTTTGCTGCTTTTAGGATTCTTTCTTTGTTTTTAACCTTTGCCATTTTAATTATAATGTGTCTTGGTGTGGGCCTGTTTGGGTTCATCTTTTTTTGGATTCTGAGCTTTCTGGGCATATGTATCTATTTTCTTCACCAGGTTAGAAAAGTTTTCAGTCATTATTTCTTCAAATAGATTCTCAATCCCTTGCTTTCTCTCTCCGCCTTCTGGTACCCCTATGATGCGAATGTTGTTACCCTTGACGCTTTCCCAGAGGTCTCTAAACTCTCCTCATTTTTTTAAATTATTTTTTTCTTTTTGCTGTTCTGATTGGGTGTTGTCTTCTAAATCTCTGATTCAATCCTCTGCTTCATCTAGTCTGCTGGTGATACCTTCTAGTGCATTCTTCATTTCAGTTATTGTATTCTTCACTTTTGACTGGTTCTTTTTTTTATGGTTTCCATGTCCTCTTTTATGCTTGCTATCTTTTTGTTGAAGTTCTCACTAAGTTTCTTGAGCATCATTATAACTATTGTTTTGAACTCTGTATCTGGTAGGTTGCTTGCCTCCATTTTGTTTAATTCTTTTTCTGGAGTTTTCTCCTGTTCTTTCATTTGGGATGTATTCCTTTGTCTCCTCATTAAGGCTGTCTCTCTGTGTTTTTTTCTATGTATTAGGTAGGGCTGCTATGTCTCCCACTCTTGCCAGATGGTCTTATGTAGTAGGGGTCCTGTGGGGCCCAAAGGCAGTCTCCCTGATCAGCTGAGCTGGGTGCTTTAGTACTCTCCCTTGGGTAAGCTGTGTGTATCTTCTTGTTATAGTTGAGCTTTGATTGCTATTGGAATGTTAGTGGGTGTGATTGATGCTCAGGTTGACTGGCTGTAGGTTTTGGCCACATCCACAGCTTATGGGTGCTGTGTGGGGGGCTGACCCCACCAAGCGGGATTTGGCCCAATGGGCTCTGGTGCCTGTTGAAACCGCCCTTTGTTTGTGCCACTTGTGGGGTTAATTGGGTGGTGCTCTGCTGTAGTCTGAAGCCAACCTCCAAGTATGTTGGTTCTGGGACCTGTTGGGAGGGACTCTGGTGCAGGCCCAGGTCACCCACTGCCTGTGACTGGCTGGGGGCTACCTGGTAGGAGCTACAAAATGATCCACAGTTGGTTGCTGCCTGTGCTGTACCTGGAGGCATGTGGAAGAGGCCACACTATGAACTTAGGATGGTTGCCACCAGTACAGACAGATGAGGTCTGGAGTACTTTCACAAAAAGCCAGGACTGCTGCTACCTACTGGCTACTGTAAAGTACAGCCACTGATAGAGCCTCCTGCGATATACAAGCTGGGTGAGGCAGGGTCTCAGTGAGTCAGCAGGGTGGAGCAGTGGAGCTCATCAGGCCAATCAGATTAATATTTGGCCTGTGGGGGTGGGCTCCACACAGGAAAGATGGTGCCTGCCTGCTGGCTACACCAGAGAAGGGGCTCATACAGTGAAAATGGGGACTGTCCCTCCAGTCCTCACCTGAAGTTACACAACTCAGTCTCTCCCTATATGTCTCCAATGCCCGCAGAGTCACCGTCTCTCCACCAGAGTCCAGGGTGAGTGCCTGTGCGGGCCTTTTAAGAGGATGTCTGGGTTTCCTGCAGCCTTCTGTTCCACATGGACAGTCAGAATTCCCACTGTTTTTCACAGACAGAAGTTGTGGGGCTCCTCTTCCCAGTACTAGTATGGCTGGAGAGCCTGATGTGGAGGTCTGGGGTCTGTTTCTCCTTCATGAAGAACCTCTGTGGCTGAGATATCTCTCCCAATTTTCAATCACCACATGTGGGTGTGGAACCAGCCCATTCCGCATCTTCCCCACTCCTCCAGTCCCGATGTGGCTTCTTCTTTGTATCCTTAGTTATAAACTTCTGTTCAGGTAGACTTCAGATGGTTCTTCAGGTTGCTTATTCTATAATTTAGTAGTAATGTTGATTTGTTCATGGGATGAGGCAAGCACAGCCTTATCTACTCTGCCATCTTGGATCTCCAGTCCTTTTCTTAATTGATTCTAAAGAGCATCAAGAATCATGACCTTTCCCTCACCAAAAATATGACCTGTAGGTGCTAGTAATTGTTCATTATTTAGAGAAGAAAACTCTACTGATTTAATAAAACTATTTTGGAGTATAATTTGGCAATATCAATAAAAACCTGAAGGCACACATGCCCTTTATGCCAGCAATTCTGCTTTTAAGACTTCATAGATAGATTCAAAGGACTGTGCAGGACATATATAAGGCTATTATTGCAGCTAATTCTTTACAATAACAATTGACTGGAAACACATTAAATGCCAATAAATATGGTACTAGTTAAATAGATGGTATTTTATCAGTACAATGTAACCAGTAAAAAGAATGTTATAGCTCTTTATGTGAACTTTAGAAAGCCATCCAAGATGTTCTAAGAACTGAAAGAAACCCAAGGTGCAGAATTGTGCGCACAGTATGGTCTTAGTTGATATTTTCAGAAGATATTTATATGTCTGGATATGCATACATAATTTCTGGAAAGACACACAGAATATACCTAGTTTCCTTGGACAGGAAAGACTGAATTAGATAATAGATGCACCTTTCATTTTATACTATTTTATAATTTTAATATTTTAACCATGCAAATATTAAGTAGTTTTACTCAACATAAAGCCACTAGTTAATAGAAAAAAACAGTAAATAAAAATGAGTTTGCTCACTCAAAATTTGTTTTGGTTAACCAGCTGTGAGCCAGTATAGGCGACTCTTTTGTGTGTGTGGCTAAACTGTGAAGATGCTTGGTTGTACTTAACAGTATAAAACAGAGTTAAGAAAAGTGTGTTTTAACTGATTTTTTTAAAGTCATGGGAAAATCTGCATGTATTTAGTGGAAGGGAAGGAACCTGTGAAGAGGAAGAAGGGACATGTAATTAGTGAGAGTGTCTGATGGCGAGAAGGGGGCTCTGGTTCAGAGCACAGAAGAGTGTTAGCCTTTTATGGGTGTGCCCATGATTGTTGCCATGGTTTTCTTTATTGCCATCATCACAACAGCTGACATTTATTGAAGATTTACCATGTGTCAGGCACTCTGATTTTTGCCCTGCATGCATTTTTTCCATTTAACTTTCCAAGTATGTTCATCAAGAAATACTCATTGAGAACCTACTACATGCCAGATGTGGTTCTAGGCTCAGGAGGCAGACAGAACAGAACAGAGAAAGCACCTGCTCTCATAGAGCTTATAATTCTCTTCAGGAAGATGGAAAATGCATAATGATGTATAGGTATAGGTAGATACATAGATGATAGATGGATGGATAGATAGTTAGGTGAAATGATTTCTGATACTTAGAGTGACTGACACCATCAAACTGACTACCATTTCATCCTGGAAGAGGTGGGTCCTATCACCTGAAAGGAATATTCTTGCATAGGTAAGTGGGTCTATTAAGTTGTTTACTGCTTTGCCATTATACAGCTCTTAACAAACACGTACCATGTGCCTACAAGCCACCTGTGTTAGCATGTGCCACTTGGATACTGTGGGGTTAGGGAATAAGTCTCCCTAGGATGTGCCACTCTGGCTGGCAGATTATTTCCAGCTGAAAACAATTAAAGCCCAACAAACTCAAGAAGAGTTTTTTTTTTTTTTACCTCCCTCTCACCTGCCTAAAGAGATTCAGATAGAAAAACCTGCTTCAGGAAGGGAACCTTAGCATATTTACCTAACATATTTACCATATAAATTAAGTGTGGCACAAAGGAAGGATCCAAGCAAAGATCTGTTTACTCAATTCCTCTTTGTGTCCAATTGTTTCTTGATGGCCCTGCAAGATTTTGTTTGCCAAATATTTTCTCTTTCTCGCCTATCAGTGAATTGCCTACCTTCCACTGTCTTAGTCCAGAATGACACACATACCTCATTTTGCCTCACTGTCTTTGGACTTTTCATGCTTATGTGAATTCCCCAGGCACACATATTAGATGGGATGTTCAAGAAAGGTCTATGGAGGGGATCTTTGAGGTGAGACCTATGTGATAAGAATGAGCCAGACTTGGGAGGGTAGGAGAGAGGGCTTAGTGACAATAAATCAAAGAATCCAAGGCTTGTTTGAGTTTGTCATGTGTCTAAGGCACAGAAGGAGAGCCATCTTGGCTGGAGCATTTTGGGCAATGGAGAGGTAGTTGGGGTCAGGTCTTGTGGGGCCTTGGGGACCATGGTAAAATGTTTGGATGTTATTCTAATGGTGAGGGGAAGCCTATGAGAGGTTTTAAGCAAGAAGAGAAAATGGATTCATTAGTTCATTCAAACAAGACTTTCTGTTCTATTTCACTCTGAAAGTAGAAGTAGCTAGAAGAAATTTTGCACTAACTCCTGTCTATCTTCCTACTTGTCGATGCCCATTTACCTTGTCTCCCAGGTTGTAACTAGATGAACAGCTGTCTGTCCTTCATTCTGAAAATATCTCCACGTGTGAACTAGACCCTACTCCTTCCTGCTTACTCCTCTCTGCCTGTATCATCATTTCCCCTGCTCCAGTAAACTGGTCTCATCAGCAAACACATGCCTTAATCTCTTCCATCTTGGATATCTAGTAGATGTTGCAAACTTAAAGTGTCTAATGCCAAATTCATGCTCTTCCCCTCAAAACCTGCTGAATCTGGTTTCTTGCATCTCAGTTGATGACAAGTCCACCCTTCCAGTTACCCAGCCCACAGACTATAAAGTCATGATGGTTGATGTCTTTTCTCTCAAAGTCTGCATACAATGAGCCTAAAAATTCTGTTGGGACTACCTTGAGAATATTCCAGAATATGAACATTTATCACAACTTCTGCTATCCATCTGGTCCAAAATACCATAATCTCTTACTAAACTCAGCTCCGTGTTTCTACCTTTGCCCACCCCCACTGCCAGATCTATTCTCAACACAGCAATTTGAGCGATCCTTTAAAAGTGTAAGTTAGGTCATGTTAACTCTCTCTCAAAATCCCTAGTGCCATCCCCAACCTGATTTTTCTCAGAATAAAACCCACAGTCTCAGCTGTTTCCCAAGTCTTCTGTTATCTTTCCTCTTGTCACCTGTCTGGCCTCTTTTACTTTCTTCACTTGAGCCACACTGGCCTCTTGGTGCTTCGTGAATACTAAATAGACTCCCTCTTAGGCTTTCAATTGGTTGTTCTCTGGCTGGGAGACTCTTATCCCAGGTATCTACGGTTTCCTTCTTCCATTTAATTCTGGTATCTGCTTAGATGTCACCTTCTTAGAACTCTCTCTGCACAAAATAGCAACTCTCTTGTTTATTACTTCTGTTTTTGTACTCTTCTTTTAAAATATTACTTATAACTTTCAGACATAATATGTATGTATTAATTTATGTATATATTACCTGTCTCTTCCCATTAGAGTATCTGCTTTGTGAGGTTAGCAACTTAATTTTTGTTTATCCTTATCCCTGTATCTAGAAAGATACTTGGAGTATAGTAAACATTAAATTAAATTTTTTTTGCTTGTTCAATCACTCAATAAATACTTATTGACATAATTTCTGGCAAGATACATGAAATACACCTAGTTTCCTTTGGAGAAGAGGGCTAAGAAAATAGACACATCTTTCACTGTATTCTATTTCATAATTATTAGTATCTTAATTAGTGAATATTAAAGTGTCTCCCAATTTTAAGAAATTAGTTAATAGATAAAAACTAATAATAGATAAAAAATAAATAGTATACTCATTCAAGATTTGTTTCGGTTAACTAGTTGTGAGCTAGTATAGACTACTTGGTTAAGTTATGAAATGCTGGGCTGTATCTAATAAGATAATAAGAGTTAAGAAAACGATGTTTTCATTTAAATTGAGTGGTCAGGAAACGCAAAGAGATTTGTTAAAGATAAACCGAGGCATATTTAAAAATTTAAGAGTTTATTTGAGCAAAAATCAATTTGAATCAGGCAGTATCCTATCTAGCAGATAGAAAAGAGGTCCAAGGAGAGCTATGCAAAATGAAAAACTTTTATAGGAAGGAGGGAGTAGAACAAAGATGTTATACCGGGCCCAAAAGTGGTTATTAAAAAATTACTTTCTTGTAGGGATGGCAGTGGCCTATCAGGCAGATTACCTAACTAGTGCTGATTTGGCAATTCCTGGTTAGCTGGTTTAAAATTCCTTTTCCAGGAGAGCCAAAAATGTAATTAAGTTAAGTCTTGATTTGGTGACTTGAGGCTTAGCATAAGTGATTCCATTTGGGGCCTGTTGTTTTGTTTTTAACAGATTAAAGAACTTGTCTACATTTATGGAACTTTTGGAGAGAGAGCTTTAAAATTTTCATGCATACCATTTCTGTAGAAGGTGATTAAAGTCTTTATTGATTAACTTTTTTTCTTACTTCAAAGATTAATACATGCATATGATAAAAAAACTTAAGTAGTACAAGAAGAATCATAGTAAAAAATAAAGCTTATTTTCATATCTGATCCCCAGGGTACAAGTTGGTCTCTCCAAAGGCAATTGTGCCATTTCCTAGTGTGTTATCCTCAATTAATCTACAGCTATGTACACATGCACGCATGCACACAACACACACACACACACACACACACATTTTTTCTATATTGCATATCTTTGTATAAAAATAGGTACCTGCTATAATGCCATAAGGCACTTTGCTTAAAATGTTGTCTTTACATAACTATTTTTATTCAGTTCAAGAAGGTAAAGTGAATATCTGAGACACATTAATTACACCCACCTCCATGCTGATGTTTACATTACTGTTTTTCCCTTCAAACTTTGTTTATTTCTGCCGAAGCTGCAGAGGGCACTGTAATCCTTCCAAAAACATGGCATAGCCTTGGATAGTGTTTTGCAATTCTTGAATGTGGTGCAAATTTTAGGATTTGGAGAAGCTCCTGGCATTACATATATACATCAATTCAAATTACTCACCTTTTCTCACTTATCATGTGTATTTCGTATAAAATTAATTGCCATGTATGTTTATATTATGCCATCACCTTCAACAGGAGTGACTTTTGTTTAATAGATACAATGTTTAATTTCCAAAGCACAAGTCTTGTCTTTAATTTTGAGACAGCTATTTGTAATGATCACAGACATAGTATCCCTTTCCTTTTAATCATGGTTACACAGGATTTGTGTGGCATCATGGAAACCGCACTGACCTGGGTTAGTCCAGCTCCATGATTTACAAGTCATGCCATACTAGAAAATCACTTATCTCTGTGATTCACTACTTTCTCATCCACAAAATGAGAAGATTGGATGAGAATATTTCTAAGGTTCCTTTCAGCTTCGATAAGTCAATGACATCATTAAAAAAAGAAACTTGTTAAAATTGAGTATGGATGAGCGAGCGTCAAATGGAATATAGATGTGTGCAGAGGTGGGAAAAGCGATCTAGGTTCCAGAGAAAATCTAAGGCAGTCACAGTGCCACAGGGACTGATGGCAGTCACCCAAGTCCATTCTCCTTTTTCTGGCCAGAAAGCAAGACCACACTCCCAGCCTGTTTTGCACATAGGCAGCTACTTCTAGCCCTAGATAATAAAAACGTTGTGGGTGCACCTCCTGGTCCTTAGTGAGCAGCCTTCCCTTCTCTCTTATTTACTCTTCCAAACCTTGATCACTCTCCTCAAGGCTGGGTTCATCCTCATCCTAACTGAGAAACCAGGGCCATCAGGTAAGATGCCTCACCTCCCAGCTCTCCCACCCGGACAGCCTGCCCTCCAGTTGATCTGTATCCCCACCAATTCTTGCCTCCTTTCATGCAGTTTCTGAGAATGAGCTGTGTGTCTGATCTGAGGCAGATCCTCCTATTTATGCCCTCAATTCCCTCCCCTCCAGGACCTAGCTCCAGCAATTGGTCTCTATTACAAAAAATTGCTACAACAAAAGAAGAATCATCTGTAGCTCCACTACTCTAAAAAAATATATATTTAAAGTTGTCAAATGAACATTCCTTATGATCCCATCAAACTTCATCAATTCTTACCCATCAAATTTCATCTTCTCTAAAATGACTTATGTTAATTAACTTTCTTTCTGCTCTTTTCTGGAATGCATGAAACCTATCTGGTGAAGTAGCCACATTTATGTTTTCAAGAATGGAATTATTCTGTACTTTTTAATGTGAAATTTGCTTTTTACATTAACAAAACAATATGTAAATATGCCTTATTTTTTTTATATTGGCTTCCTAATTCAAGTGTATGGTTACATTGTAGTTTATTCAGCCATTCCTTTGTGGATATTTAGATTGTTATCAAATTTTCAATATACCTTATTCGTCGATATAAAAATCCATCAATAGACCTCTTTACACTCTCATGCTTTTATTTTTATAGAGTAGATTGCTAGAAGTTTAAATATTGGCCCAAATGATACGCTTGTTTTGAGTTATAACAAGTATTACCAAATTACTTTCTAAATAATTTGTACCCATTATACTACAACCATGAGTGAGTGTCTACCTTCCTGTTCCTTCACCATCACTTGATATTATCAATATTTCTTTCTTTTTTAAAAGATTTTATTGGGGAATTGGGGGAGGGAACAGTGTTGGGGAATTGGAGAAGGGGACCAGCCAAGTTGTTGATCTTCATTCTTAGTTGTGGAGGGTGCCGTGGCCATCTGGCTACCTTTCGGCAGCTCGTGGCCTCTAAGCTCAAGGTGCTGTGTTACAATCTTAGTTGCAGGTGGGTGTAGCCACCATCCCATGCGGGAGTCGAACCAGCAGCCTTGTTGTTAAGAGTGCACACTCTATCCACTGAGCCATCCAGGAGGCAGCTCAGCTCAAGGTGCTAAGTTCAGTCTTAGTTGAGGGTGGGCGTAGCTCATCATTGAACATGCAATCTTGTTACACCAGCTGAGCCATCCTGCCTCCTGTTGGCAGCTCAGTGACAGCTTAGCTCAGGCGCAGCGTCACTGGCCCATGTGGAAATCAAACTGGTGGCACTTTTGCTCAGAGCTCACACTCTTAAGCCAACTCTTAACCAACTGAGCCACTCGGCCAGCCCCATCTTCAATATTTCTATCTTTCCAATTTTATGGAGAAAATAAATTTTATTGTTTTAATTTGAAATTCCTTGACTGCAAAAAGGAGTGAGCCTCACTTCCTTGCTTATTAATAATATCTACATCTTATTTTTTGAATTGTCCATTTGGATTAAATTTTTTTCTGACACTCTTTACCCTTTACTTTTTCTTCTTAAAGACCATGGCTATATAGTAAATATTTTAGACTTTGTGACAATCTGGTCTCTGCTGCAGTTACTCGTCTCTGGCATTGTAATGTGAAAGCAGCTATAGACAGTGTAAATTAATGGGTGTGGTGATGTTCTAATAAAGCTTTATGGGTAATGAAACTTAAGTTCTATTTAATTTTTACATGTAATGAAATATTCTTTTGTTTTCTTTTCAGCCGTTCAAAAATGGGTGACAGGGTGGATTTGGCCTGTGGGCCTCAGTTTGCTAATCCCAGTTTCAGGAGATTTATTCACAGTGATGACATGAATTGCAATTTATATTCATAATTTTTGTATTTCCCTATATACATGGGCAAGGAAGCAGCCTACCCTATATTGTGAAGCTCTTTAAATGGTAAAATTTCCAGCTTATTTAGCTCATCAATAATTTCATGGCTCATAGGTTAAACAAAATCCTCTGAAGACCAGTTTTGTCTGCAGTCTCTCTGTTGTGTTTGCTTTTATTTTGTCCTTTTGCATTTAATGAGAATAAATAAAATGTTCTGAAATAAGAACAAAAGGTATTATCAAATGTCAACAGCTGTTGAGCCATCTGTTTTGAAAAAGAGTTTGATTAGCACCCTAGAGCAATCAAGCCATTTTAGGTCTGGATGTACTAGGAAAAAGAAGAAATAGAAGGCATAGTTAACCAATGATGGGTATTACTATTGACAAGAGAGCACAGCTCATTTGAAAAAGGATGTAGATAACAAAAGAAGTAGTAATTTGAAGACTCCTGATAAATTATCATTCTGTCATTCGACCTAGAGTGTTTCTAGGTCGATGGCAGAATATGTACAAAAAGAGTCTGAAAGATCTTGTCATACCAGAAAATGAGGAAGTGACCAAATACTACTGTGAGTTATGACAAAAATGACACAGGAGCCAAATTAAAGAGGCCTCCTCAGACAAAGAATAATAACTGCACTGGATTAAAGCACATCAAATATGTTTATTTCATGACTTCATAATGATGGTTAAATATAAAAGCCTCATTGGGCACCTTTGGAGAATGTCACAGAATCAACTCATTATTCGAATCCTGGTAAATAAAGGGAAAGTATCAAGCATGTGTCTGTCTTTCCTATATGAAGAACATCAGGTTAGCCATATACACATAGGTGATAAGGGGATATTTTTCTTTATTGAAGCATTCCAGCTAATAAATAAATAAGAAACCAAATAATTAGAATATTATCATTTTCTAAACTGTAATAAAAATGGATTGGCAAAGACTAATAATAGCTGTTAAAATCATTTTAATGGAATCAGGCTGGCACCACCTAAACTCACAAAAAGAAGAACCACCAAATATTATATACTTCCTAGTAAAAGTACATCATACCAACTATGACATATTCTTGCCAAAATATCCACCTGAATCTGATCAGACCTCTATATCTAACTACCATTTACAGGAAACACAGGAAACAAAATAATATATTAACTGACTCTATGGGGATACAATTAGCAGATTCTAGAATGTGGAAAACTCTATAGGAGCAAGAGTCTTGTTTCTTTAATTAAAAAAAATGCAAGGAATAAAAGAGAGAGAGGGAACGTGTGAATTAAAGAGATTTAAGAAACATGTCACCCAAGTGCAACATGGCAGACCTGACTTCGTTCTTGATTGAGACAAATCAACTCTAAATAAAACAATAATGAAACAATTGGAGACATTTGAACATTTACTAGATATTTGATAATATTCAAAATGTTATTGCTAATATAAAAAAGTGATAATGGTATTTTTTTATTAAAAAATCCTTTTCTTGTAGACACATAAAATATTTATGGATGAAATGAAATGTCTGATATTTCTTCTTATTGAAAAGTCCTGCCTCATTGACCCTCCAAAATTGTGTAGAATTTGAAGTTGGTAAGTGACCAGCTCAGGCAAACTTAAGGAGTAACATATTCACAAGGAGTAGAAGAGACTACTCCTTGGAGGACATGAAAATGAGATAACTTAATGGGTCTTTTTGCCTTCCTTTATTATCTATTAACAATCCATTATCTACCTCCAGCAGGGAGACAGATATTTCTTGTTTATTACTTCCCTAGAATTAGCTAAAAACATCCCACTTGTTTTACGTTTCCCACAATTTCAGCACATCTGGCCTTAAACCTTTCTAGAGCTCTTTTTTATTATTATTATTAGTTTCAGGTGTACAAAACAATGTAATAATTATACATTTCACCGCTCATAAAGTGATAACCCCTGTCCCCCAATCTATTGCCCCTCTGATGTCATATATATCTATTACAATTCCACTGACTCTATTCCCTATACTATACTCCATATTCCATGACTATATATGTATTAAATTATAGTTGACTTACAATATTATTCAGCTTCAGCTTCAGGTGTACAGTGCAGTGGTCAAACCTCTACACCATCCATTAAGTGGTCTCCCTAACAAGACATGTGCTCGTCTGACATCCTACAAAATATTTACATTATTATATTCCCTGAACTGTCATTCATATCCCTGTGGCAATATTGTAGTTACCTATTTATGCTGTCTAATCCCTTCCCCTTCTCCCTCATAGCCGGCTCCTTCCCTTCTAGCAATCATCAGTTTTTCCTGTGTCTCTGAGACTATTTCTGTTTACATTTCTCATTTATTCAGTTCTTTAGATTCCACATATAAGTGAGATCACATGGTATTTGTCTGTCTCTGACTGACTTATTTCACTTAGCATAATGTTCTTTAGGTCCATCCATATCATTTCAAACGGTAAGATTTCATTCTTCTTTATAGCTGAGTAATACTCCATTGTATAAATGTAGCACAGTTTCTTAATCCAGTCTTCTACCGGTGGGCATTTCGGTTGTTTCCAGTCTTGGCTATTGTGAATAGTGCTGCAATGAACATAGGGGCCATACATTTTTTCAAATTAGCGTCTTGGGTTTCTCTCTAGAACTCTCTGTGATGTTTGTATGTAAAACTTTGAGGTCATTTTTTTTCTCTTCTTTTTCAGTACAATTTAAATTTGCAGTTTGACTATGTTTGAATATGTCCAGTATTTCCTTCCTGTATTATTACTTATTTCAAAATTATTTCCTACCTAAATATCTATCATACCTATATAACAAACTAGTGAAAAGCAGAATGTTAATAGCAGTTAACATATTTCTTCAATTTTGTGCATGAGGGTATTATCAGAAATAGGAGAAGGAAAGAGAGAATTTCTGAAGTTTTTTTTTAAAAAAAGATGATTTGACTTTGGCAGATATCCAGATAATTGAAACTCCCCATCACTATCTCTTGGCTTTTGTGCTGGATTTGTAGCCTGTTGTTAAGGGAAGCGTCACTCCTTTCTTTGATGTGGGAAGCTGTAATCACGTCTTTATTTCTTTCTCATCTAAATGCTTTCCACTAGACTGGCACAGTAGAACTTCTGAATTAACAAACCCTGTTCCTGTACGGTATCTATGTAGATGCTGTTTAGTTTTCATTTTCAAAATTGTGATCTTCAGTAGAATCAGAAGAAGCACCACCTGTGACCCCAAGCCCTCTGCTTCCTAAGTAGGCTTCAAGGTTGCTCATGTTAATTTCCACTACATTCTGCTATGTTGTTTCTCACAGTGAGTCAGCAGGAATGAGTCCACATCCAATATGGGTTTTATATTTCACCAGACTCGCTTCAGCGCTATTTCTTCTCTATTAGATTTTATAAAATAATAATTATATCTCCATCATGAATTGTATTCTATATTATCTCTGTGATCTTATTAATAGGGGTCATTTAATTCCTTGAGTCAAAATTTTGAGTTGATTTAAAAAAATTACTAGCTCTTACTCCATATATTATTTTGGAGAAGCAGCATGTTTTAACTTTGTATAAAGAGAAAGCAGGCAGGTCTCCAAGTCTGAGGTTTGGCACCCAATAGTAACCAGCTAAAATTTAATAACGCAGTTTTATTTTCATTTATTTCTTGATTGTTGCCTTTTAGTTTTGGGAAGTGGTGCTGGATTTTCACTTATGGCAGTGATATAAAGTTTCTGTTTAAAATGTATTTAAGTTAAATGGTGATTTATTGATTTAAAGATAAAAATTAAGGAAATAGTTGTATAAATTGTTCAAAGCACAAACTGACAATATTGTTAAATGTAATTTAGCTTTAACCTAATTGAGTGCTTTCCTTTATAATTAATGTATCTTGTCATCTGATATCCAGAGTTAGGCACAATACTTCATGAGAAGTCTGAACAATGAAGAAAACAATGATACTGTTAGCAACTCAGTCCTGCACATACTTCTATTAATACTGTCAAAGATTGCGTTAGCTGTTTTGCAAAGCTCGTTATGTTTTTGTCTCATATTGAACTTAAAGTCGACTAAAACCCTCAGGGGCTTTTCATAAGAACTGCAGCCCTGCTAGGTTTTCTCCTCAAGGCACTAGTACAATTGATTTTTTTAAAAACCAGGATACAAAACATCCCACTTACTGTTAAATTTCATCTTGATTGCTACACACCAATGATTCAGCCTATTCAGATCTTTTGGGATCTTGATTTTCTTTTTTGATTAATTAGCTATTATCTCAGTGCTGTTCTTCTGAATATTCATTAAAAATCTTTATATGTTTTCATCCAAGTAGTTGATCATATAAAATTTTAAGTAGAAAAGAGCCAAGGATTGAAAACTATCATATTTCATTAGGCTGCATTTAGGTTGATGACAAATGTTGATCATGGTAAAAATCCCTTTAAATTCATAGTTGAAGAAACTAACAATGCAGTGCCTCTGTGTTTAGTTGCACAGGTTATGCAGTGAACAAATATGAGTGTGTATTCACAGACTCCAGTGCACCATTGTGTACAGCATTCCAGCTTTGGATGCTATTTTTCAATTATTGCAAATTCACTTAAGTAGGAATTTCACTTAGGTCACATTTTCCTATTTTAGTCATAAAAATAACATGAAATATTTTATCAAATGTCTTGTTAAAAATCCCCAAAACACAAAATTAATAAAATTCTCCTGTTTCCCACTTCAGAATAAAGCTTATCAATGAAAGAAATTAGATTAGTTCGACATTATTTGTTCTTGACAAACACTTATCTCTTTTTCACCACCTTTATGTTTCAAATCATTTGTTGATCATGTGGTGGATAATTTAGTTTTGAATTTTACTGAAAATTGATGTTAAACTTTCATACTTTTGTAAAGCATATTATTTGAAATAAAAATAATATGGCATAGATTTTAAAAACTCACCACAGAGAATATAAAAATTATATACAGTATTAGTTAAAATCTAGAATTTCTACCTTGTTTAATAATTTTGCTCTCCTTGCCTCCAGAAAAAATAAATTGCAAAGAATTGTTTGTTAGTTTCTAGTTTTTCAGTTAAAAAGAAATCTATATATGACACAAATATTCAAGTAATAAAAATTTCATCCAACAGTTGAAATTGTGAAGTGGTTTCTAAGTTTTTGTTTTCAGAGTACTAATAACTAACATTTACTGAATGTTCATTCTCTTTCAGGCACTGTTCTAGGCAGTTTGCATATATCACTTCATTTAATCCTTCCAAAAATGTTATGAGCTAGCTCCATTTCACAAAGAAGAAACTGGTGCAGAGAATGGTTAAGTGAGTTGCCCACACTCAGCTATGGTGACTCTAGAATCCATTCTCTTCTCTACTGCGACATATTGTAGTAAAGCATATAATCTAAAGACAACTTGCTACCAGCTTTTGCCAGTAATCCTTTGAGGTGGAATTTTCTTCCATTTGTTGGAAAAATGTCAGGAAAAAGCTTAAAAGTGTATCTCATTTTGGTATCATGCTATAGAGAATGACAAATGAAAGACAGTAGTGTTTAATACAATAGACCTTCTCTACAGCAGAAGACCACTTCTTGTTACTATGAAGTTAATCTCCACAGTAATAAGAGAGACACTTCCTGAGTACTTAGTGTGGGCCAGCGAGTTCACACACAATACCTTTAACCCATGCACGTTTCATATCTTGATTTTATAAATGAGGGAATCAAAGATTGGAGAGGCTGACTGGCTTGTCCAGCATCTCACATGTGATAAGAGCAGGAATTCAGACATAGATGTGTCTGATTCTGAAACCCATGCTCTTTTCAGTACATCATACTGACTCAAAGCCCACACCAAAGTGAGGGGAGGTCTGTCTCAACATCTATTTCCATTCCCAGAATTATGCCATGGTGAGAAGTTACAGTAACAGAAAGAAAGAAACTCTCTAATTCTCTAAGAGGTGTGTCTTTTCTGTTGGAGAAAATAAAAGAGAGAAAAGACAATGCTCTAGAAATTTTGTATTTTAAATTTCTTATTGTCTCTTTCCTGGAATATAAAGTCAAGGTGATATGTATTTAGAATACAGGATTATAAATTGTAGTTACTGCTGTTAGATAGTGGTGTTTTGTTAGTTGGTCTTTGTACTTAAAATATATTTTTGACTTTCTGGATCTTGATAAGATGAAAAATTCTGACATTTCTTTTTGTCATATTTTGCTTTGGATTATATAATTTCTAGGCTCTGAAGATCTTTAAAGAAAACTATTTGAGATTATTTAACTGTTGTAAAAACAAAGCTTTGGAACCTCAAACATAACATTATTTATTCATTCAATAAATATTTCTTGAGGGGCAGCCTCAGGTTCCAACAAAGGCTGAGTGGAATACCTGAACATCCATCCCCACCTGGCAGTAATGAGTCTATGGCTCCTTTAATTAATTGCAGTGGTGTCAGAGGAGAATTGCTTAAAAAATAAGATTTAAATAATGCCAGGGTCTTATAAAACTCCAAATGTCTAGGTTTCAATAAAAAATTGCTCATCATACAAAGAACCAGGAGGAACCCAAACTGAATGAGAAATTATCATGAATATCAAGATACACAAATGTTAGAATTATTTGATAGTAAATTTAAAGAAGCCATCATAAAAATGCCTCATGCAGAATTACAAATATACTTGATGTCATTGAAAAATGGAAAATCTGGGCCAAAAAATTTAAATTCTCAGTAAAGAAAAAGAAGGTGTAAAAAAAAAACCAAATGGAAATGTTAGAACTAAAAAATACATTAAGCAAAATAAAAAAGCAATGGGTAATCTCAACAGAAGAATCAAGAAGACGGAGGAAAAAAGAATCAGTGAATTGACATAGGACAGTTGAAATTATTCCATCTGAACAACAGAGAGAAAAATAGATTCTTTAAAAATGATAAGAGCCTCAGAGGCCTATGGGACTATAAAAAGGCTATAATATTAAAGGCATTGGAGTTTCAGAAGGAGACAGGAGAGAAGGTGAAACAGTATTCAAAAAGTATTTGAAAAAGTATTCAAAGAAATAACTGACAACTCCCCAAATTTGGCAAAGGATGTAAACCTACAGATTCAAGAAGTGGAGTGATCTCCAAACAGGGTAATCCAAAGAAACCCACGCCAAGGCACATACAGTTAAATTTCCCAAAACTATAGATAAAGAAAAAAATGTTTAAGCAGCCAGAGAAAAAAAACCGTATTCTTTACAGGGGAAAAACAATTTAGATATAATACTTAGAGCAACCACTAAAAATGTTATGAGATACACTCAAAAACACTATAGAGCAATCAAAATTCTAAATTCTAAAAAATGCTGAAGTAACCCATAGGAAGACAGGAAAAAAAAAAAGCAATGAAAAACAGAAAAAACTGAAAATTCAAAGTGAAATGACAGACAAGATTTAATATTTCAGTGATTACACTAAATGTTATATAAATATATATATCTGTCTTTTAATTGGTATATTTAGACCATTTATACTTGATATACCAATTACAAGACAGGCATTGGCAAAAAGGATAGAAAACATGACCTGACTATATGCTTTCTATAGAATACTGACTTCAGATATATTCATACACATAGGTTGAAAGTAAAAGAAAAAAGATACACCTGGCAAACATCAAGAAAAAAATGGGATGAGTGTCCACGAGGTATGACAATTAAGTTCACGAACTGGCCGCCATGTGCTTTCACTGGCAGCACTGTGCAAACAGCCTGGTAAGGTTTCATAACCTTGGTGTATCCGTGTCTCACAGCTGTGTTTGTGTCGACAGGTGGCGATGTCTTGCTGAGTGGCGTTCATTATTGTTGTTGAGTGTTTTTGTGTGCCTTCGCCAGAATGTCTGAGCTTGAATTAGAACAACAAACAAACGTTAAATTTTTTGTTGAACTTGGCAAGAGTGGAAGTGAAATCAGGGACATGTTAGTCCAAGTTTATGGGAATAATGCCATGAAGAAAATGGCAGTGTACAAATGGATTAAATGGTTTTCTGAGGGGACAGAATGCGTCACTGATGAAGAGAGGTCAGGGTGGCCAGTAACAAGCAGAACTGATGAAAACATTGCAAAAATTCATCGAATTATGAGTCAAAATCGTTAGCTGACTGTGAGAAGCATAGTAAACCAAGTAAATACATGTATTGACAAAGAAACAGTTAGGAAAATCTTACTGAAAACCTTGGCATGAGAAAGGTGTGTGCAAAAATGGTCCAGAAGGAGCTATCCGATGAACAAAGGCAAAGGAGAGTCAATGTTTGCCAAGACCTTTTGGAGAGGCAAGACAATGTTTTGGGCCATGTTATTACTGGTGATGTACCAATATGACCCTGAAACAAGACGTCATAGTGCACAATGTAAGTCAGCCAGTTCTCCACAACCAAAAAAGTTCCATCAGTCCAAATCAAGAGTCAAAATGATGTTGTTAACCTTTTTTGATATCAGAAGGATTATTCATTATGAATTTGTACCGACAGGACAAACAGTTAACCAAGTTTACTACTATGTGGAAGTGCTGAAAAGGCTGTGTGAAAAACACAAAAATGACCTGAACTTTTCACCAACAATTCATGACTCTTGCATCACTAGAATGCACCAGCTCACATGGCACTGTCTGTGAGGGAGTTTTTAGCCAGTAAACAAATAACTGTATTGGAACACTTTCCCTACTCACCTGATCTGGTCCCTAATGACTTCTTTCTTTACCTGAAGATAAAGACAATATCGAAAGGAAGACATTTTGATGACATTCAGGACATCAAGGGTAATATGACAACAGCTCTGATGGCCATTCCAGAAAAAGAATTCCGAAATTGCTTTGAAGGGTGGACTGGGCACTGGCATCGGTTCATAGCTTCCCAAGGGGAGTACTTCGAAGGTGACTGTAGTGATAGTTAGCAATGAGGTATGTAGCACTTTTTCTAGGATGAGTCTGCGAACATAATTGTCAGACCTCATATATTGGTATCAGACAAAGTAGTCTTTAGAGCAAAGATATTACCAGGGACAGACAGTGGAATTACATAATGATAAATGGATCAATTCACCAAGAAGATATGGCAATCCTAAATGTGCATGCACCAAACAACAAAACTAAAATATATGTGAAGAAAAAACTGATAGAACTGAAAGTAGAAATAGGCAATCTATAATTATAGTTGCACTTCAACATCCCTTCCTCAACGATTAATAGAACAACTAGACATAAAATCAGCAAGGTCGTAAGAGAACTGTACAAATCATCAGTCAGCAGGATCTAATTGACATCTGTAGAGCACTCCACCCAACAGCAACAGAAGACACATTCTTTTCAAGCACCCATACCAAGAGAGACCATAATTAGGGCCATTGAACAAATCTCAACAAATTTAAGGTAATACTTGCTTCATAGAATTATTAAGGAGGCGCTCCCTTCTCTTATATTTTCTAAATGGGGTTGTGTAAAGCTGGTATAAATTCTTCATAAATATTAGGTAGAATTCTGGAGATTCAATTTGTGGGAGATTTTTAATTATGAATTTGATTTCCTTGATAGTTACAGGGCTATCAAATATTTAATATTGGAGGAGTTGTGGTAGTTAACACTTTTTGAGAAATTGGTCCATTTCATTGATCAAATTTAAAAGTATTGAAATCATACAGGAAATGTTGTCTGAGCACAATTGAATCAAACTTGAAATAAAAAAAAGGGAAATGAACAGGAAAATTCCAAACATTTTGAAACTAAACAGCAATGTCTAAAGAATCCATGGATTAAAGAGAAAATCTCTTTAAAGGAAAAAAATACATTGGACTGAATGAAAATGAAATTACAACACATAAAAATTTGTGGGATACACTTAATGTAGTGTCAAGGTAAATTTATAGCACTAAATGATTACATTAGAAAAGACAAAAAGTCTCAAATCAATAATCTGAGCTCCTATCTGAACAACTAAGAAGAGAGGAGCAAAAATAAAACCGAAGGACATGCAAATAATTAAATAATAAAAAAGCATAAATCTGTGATATTGAAAAGAGAACAATAGAGAAATCGCAGGTTATCTTTTTCAGTTTTCTTACTCCTCCCCATTCCCTCCCACCCCATTGTCTTTCCTGGACATGTGTTCTTTTGTTCCTTGAGACATATCTCAATGATAGACATTGCCAGAATCAGAGAAATCACTGTAGGTGATAACACCATTATCAAACACACACTTATACCCAGATAATTTGCTAATTATTTAGGGGAGATATTTTTGAGTGAATAATTCTCTCGTGTTTCAAGTTGTCTCTGGGTTACAATCTCCAGACTGCAATGGTCCAGTAAACCAAGTTGTAATTCAGTTTTCCAAAGTGGAGGCATGTGACAATTATAAAGGAGATAATTTCAGATAGTACACCTGAAGGACATGGCCTCAAATAACATTGAATCACAGATTTAAAATTTTTACAATTTCTTTGATTAGTAAAGAATGAATTTCAATTTGATGTCAGTATATATTTAACAACTAATACTTCATAATGTAATTTTTTTATAAAGGGAGAGCAGGTCTCCAACTCTGCGGTTTGGCAGGCAATAGTAATCAGTTAAAATTTAATAACAAGCTTATTTTCATTCCTTTTTTTAATGGTTGCCTTTTAGTTTTGGGAGGTTGTGCTGGATTCCCACCTATGGTAGTGATATAAAGCTTCTGTTTAAAATACATTTAAATTAAATGGTGATTTATTCATTTAAAGATAAAAATTAAGGAAATAATTATATAGATTGATCTAATTATAAACTCTGCAGATACCGTTGAGTTAACTTTAACCTGATTGAGTGCTTTCCTTTACAATTAGTGTATCTTGTTATCTGATAACCAGAACTGGACAAATTTTTGTGTGTAGCGTTGTCTGTAGTATTCCCTTATAATGCATTTGATTTCTGCAGGGTCTATAGAGATATCCCATTTCATTTCTGATAGTTGTAATTTGTGTCTTCTCTCTTTTTTCTTTGCTAAAGGTTTGTCAATTTTACTGATATTTTCAAAGAACTACCTTTGTGTTTCATTGATAGTTGGTAAAACATTATTATTTCTAGGTGTGTCTGTGAGGATGTTCCTGGAAGATATTAGTATTTGAATTACTAGACTGAGTAAAGAAGATTGCCCTCACCAAGGTGGGTGGGCATCATCCAATCCCTTGAGGGCCTGCATAGAGTGAGAAGTCAGAGGAAGGAGGAATTTGCTTTCTTTGCTCAAGATGGGACATCTGTCTCCTTCTGCTCTTAGACATCAGTGCTCAGGCCTTCAGACTTTGGGACTTATACCATTGACTTCATATTCTCAGACCTTTGGACTCAGACTGAAATACACACATCACTGCCTTTCCTGGTTCTCCAGTTTGCAGACAGCAAATTGTGGGATTTCATGGCCTCCATAATCACATGAGCCAATTTCTATAATAAATCTCCTTTTATGCATATCTATAATAAATCTCCTCTTATGTATATGTATATGTATATGTATATGTATATGTATATGTATATGTATATGTATATGTATATCTATATATATCTTATTGGTTCTGTTTTCTGGAGAACCCTGACCAATACAGGAGGGAAGGAGCTAGATATGTTGGAGGAAAAACAACGAGGACAATGTGGCTGGAGTGGAGTAAGAAAGAGAGTAATAAAAGAGACCGGAGAAGTGGCCGTGCAGCAGAGGGTGGGCAAATGATGTAGGACACTGTAGGTCATGCTAAGTCTTGTGGCTTTTACTATGAATGGGATGGGAAAGCACTGAAAGTCATGAGCAGAAAGTGACATTATCCTTCTTATGTTTAAAAGGATTGCTCTGGCTGCTCACTTGAGAACAGATTGTCAGGTGTAAGAGTGAAAGCAGAGAGAGTATTTAGAAAGGAGGTTATTGCAATAATCTAAATGAGAGATGGAAGTGTATTGGAATGGAATGGAGGATGGGTAGTGGTACAGGTGAAAAGAAGGAGATTCAGCATATAATATGAAAGTAGAGACCACGGATTTACTGGTGACTTGGATGTGGGGTGTGAGGAAAAGAGATAAATATAATAAAATGTGTAAGTACAAAATTTTGGGCCTGAGGAATCGTAAGATCATAATACCGCATTTGGTAAAAGTACGTGATTGAAAGGTTGGCAGGGGTTGAGGAATATGTCTTCATGTTCTGTGAGCCTCGACATAGGGCTGTTGCTGCTCTTGGGCTCAGATTTGCAGACTTGGTGAATATATTTACTTTTCCCTTCTTGCCAGTTGCCACCACACATGTGCATGGGGTA
Organism: Hipposideros armiger; assembly: GCF_001890085.2. Taxonomy (NCBI): domain Eukaryota; kingdom Metazoa; phylum Chordata; class Mammalia; order Chiroptera; family Hipposideridae; genus Hipposideros; species Hipposideros armiger. Next base: position 292,068 of record NW_017731991.1, on the reverse strand, counting down.
CTCCATAATTTACAGAGGGTAAGTATTAGTCACTGCTTGCATAAGGCTTACTAGTGTCAGAGCATGAACCTAAATATTAGGAGTGTGACCCAAAGCACTCAGGCAGGATGATTTCAAATGCCTGTCATTTTATAATTGGGTTTTATAACATTGTGTGAAAAATTTTATAAGACAGCTTAGCTGGGCCCATTTTTCTTTCTGTTCCCCTTTTATATGTGTCACATTCCTGCCTCCCTCTACTTCCAAGACAAATCTGTTATCAAAGTTTTCTTTCCTTAAAATATACCTCTCAAACCAACAGAAAAAGGCTTCACACTTTCATTTAGAAAAACTAGCATATGTCATCTTTCAACATATCCAATAAAATATAGGGTGAATTACAGTATTAATTTTTTATATGGAAAGACTTTAGCTGTTTTCTCTGAATGATGTTTTTGGGTTTCTCTAGGGAACAATAAAAGTGTTCTGAATATTTTTATTTTAATTTGCACAAGAGGTTACCAGTTTTTTGCATGCTTGTTCATATGAGTTAATTTTACCAGAAAATGTGTATGGAAAAGACACTTGTTAATTAGTCTCATAAGAATTGGAATATAGTATGGGACTGTGCTTTTAGGATATAGCAAGAGAAAGAATGTGAATATGGATTCAAGTAAATGAGAAAAAGAACCCAGAAATAATCAGAATGAACCAAGTTAAACATACAGTTATCTACTAAGACCATAATGATCCACAAGTACATGTAATGTTGGAGTGGATTTTTAGATTAGGTCCTCACAACCATTGGGAATAGCAGAATTCCAAGATAGAAACACGTAAAGGTTAGTTTTGAATGGATAAATAAAATAAAATCAAAATATGTACTTTGAGCAGGTATTGTTGAGAATCATGATAGTGATTAAAATTAGCTGTTCTGGTCCAGCAACAGTGAAAGGAACTCATTGTTGCTGAATGGTGTCATGTAGATTTATGAGTGGGAAGTGAGAGGACACTGAGAAAACCCTTGTTCACACAGAGTAGTTAGAAGTGCCTTACTTTAACTTTGTAATGAATTTTCAAAACCCACTAAGGAAAAATGGGCAGAGCAGTTTCTAGAATTCATAGGAAAGAGGTGGTTGCCTGAGGGCCATGTTTTGAGAAGCCCAGTTGCAGCTCAGTCGATAGTACTTGAGGAAGGCTGGAAAAATGGATACTTGATCCAAAGTAATGGGAATTTCATACTATAAAATCATTCCCTTTATTCTATATACAGTTACCCCTTGAAAAATGCAGGAGTTAAGCGTGTCAACCTCCCATGCAGTTGAAAATCCGTGTATAACTTTTCATTCCCCAAAGACTTAACAATTCATAGTCTACTGTTAATGGGAAACCTTACCGATAACATAAACAGTCAATTAACACATATTTTGTATGCTATATGTATCATATACAGTGCTATTTCAATAAAGTAAGTTAGAGAAAAAATGTTATAAAAATGTTAGAGAAAAATGTTATAAAGAAGAGAAAATCCATTTATTGGAAAAAAGTGGACCCATGCTGTTCAAAAGTGTGTTGTTCAAGGGTCAACTGTGTATCTTTCCACTGCATATTGTTTATAACTACTTTCTCCACATCAAAGTTACTCTTTAGGTTTATTAAAAACTCAATAGGTGGGCTGGATCCTCACTTCCTGAAAACAAAAACAAAATCCAATCAAACCCAAGAATAGGGAGAATTAAACAGAACATCATGGTGGGCATATGCTTTGCAATCAGATAGTCTGAGGGAGAATTCTAGGGGTGCAACCCTGGGAAAATTACTTAATTGCTCTGTGCTCCAGTTCTCTCATCAATAAAATGGAGTTTCTCATAGTGTCTTCTTCATAGGCTTGTTGTGCAGAACAAGTGTGATAAAAAGTGCTTATCATGCACGTTATTTGGCTCAATAAATGTTAGCTCACATTAATAGGGCAATTAAATTAGCCCACTAACAAATATCCTTCTACTTCTAAAAAGTAATAAGGAGAAGAGCCATCCCTGTGGTATTTTAGTAGGCACTGAAAGGTAATATTTATCTCCAAATTTTCTATTTTAAAATAAAAATAACTCCTTTTTTTAATGTGGGAATTTATCTAGTGGTACGAACTAAACACTTTTGGTCTAAAATATTCAAACTGTCATATAGGAACGTAGATTTTTGTGGGGAACAATTTCATTTTCTTTAAAGAAGATAGCTTCCATTTCTTAATAGCTTATAGTATACATGTTAAACATATTCTGGAAGAAGCTATCTTTCCAGGTGAAGCTTAAAATTAAAAGTCAGCAATAAATATTTCACACAAAATAGAAAAAGCCGGGAACAACTCATCTCTTGGTGTTAGATGTCTCTGGTCACACACAGTCATGGATGGGGAAATGCAAGCTCAGAAGGATGGCTGGCCAAGGTGTAGGCAGGTATATTTCCTTCTCTTCCCTCCGGAGCTGATGCAGGCCTTTAGTTGTTTTCCTGACTGGCTTGTGCTGGAAAGCAGCAGGTTTGTTTTCTGTTGGCAACCCACCTTTTCGTGCTCCTTGAGGCGTAACTTTAAATTGATTATATTGCCCCCTCACCTACGTGGTCAGGTACTTAACAAAGGACAGGAGCCCAGGGAACTCAGAGTTAGAAATTCACCACAAAAGGCAGCACCTTTCTTTGAATTCCTCTAGCAGTTTATCTTTCCCTTATGACACAGTACAGTGTGTAGTAGCATTCTATTTTGCATATATCCCTTCTCTAACTAGTGAAATGTAGGCCTTAGAGAGCATATAGTTTGACTTCCCACCCACCACTGAAGTCTCTCCTCACACCCCAGCAACTGATTCTCTAACCCTTCCTCCAACACATCCAGCCAGTGAGGTCTTACCTTACAACATTTTTGGGTAGACAGGTTTCTTCCTTTTGATGTAGCCAAAACTACTTTATTGACACAAATCGTATGATATTTTAGTTCAAAGAGAATACATTTTATTCTAGTTCATTTTTATTTCTGCAGAGATATTTTCTTCACTTTTCTTTTTAAATCTTGATCATCATTATTAATGTTTTCTTCAGTATTATACTGGATAAATATTTAAACATATTCAACTGTCATTTAGAAAGTTATTCTTTCAATTATTTTTCAAAATTGTTTTAATACAATTTTGAATCAAGTTTATATTCAAGGTTTGTTTCCATGGTCTCTCACTTTTCTTAGTGAAGTTTTGTTAAGTTATATAATTAGTCATTTAGTTAATGTATTGTTTATTATTAGATTGCAAAGTAATGACATTACCTCTCATACAAATCCCTGGAGATGTGAGTGAAGCACTCATAGATCTCTCAGTGCTAGTCCAGCAAATGCTTCATGCATATCCCTCTAACACTAAACACGGGAAATATTAACTGTGGATCTGGGATCAAAGGGGCTCATGAACCTTCTGAAATTATATGTGAAAGTTTGGTTTTGCACCTATGAACATATTTTAAGGAAAGAGATTCCAGAGACTTTCATCAGGCTTTTAGAGAATTCTGTAAATTCCCTTCCCCCAAATGATAAGAACCCTGTTACTAGAAAGTTGTGGAAGTATGTGTGAGTTTCCCAGGACTACTATCGTAAATACCACTGAGTGGGTGGCTTAAACAACAATGCTTATTTTCTTACAGTTCTGGAGGCTAGAAGTCTGAGACTAAGGTGTCAGCAGGGTTGGTTTCTTCTCCTTCACTTGTAGATGGCCATCTTCTTTCTGTGTCTTTACATGGTCTTCCCTCTGCATGTTTGTATTCTGATCTCCTTTTCTTATAAGGACACCAGTCATATTGGATTAGATCTACTCTCATATTAACTTAATTACCTCTTTAAAAACTCTACCTCCAAATACAGCTACCTTCTGAGGTATTGGGGGTTAGGACTTCAACATATGAATTTAGTGGGACACAATTCAGCTTATAACAGAGTACTAATTTGAAAATCAAAAATCAAAAAGTGAAAACTGCATTCAAGTCATTCTAAATCAAATTTTCCCTAGGCAGAATCTGCTTGCATCATTCCCATTAGCCTGCAGCTCAAACACAATTTCTTTTTCAAAGTAGTTGTTTCTGTGTGAGCTCTCTGGACCACTGGGGCCTAAATCAGTCAGTCTGCAATATTTATCGAGCACCCACTGTGTGCAGAAAGCTGTGCCAAGAGGTCTAAAGTCGGCAGTATTGATTGTGCCTGCCAACCAGGGTCAAGCTGTGTAATGAAATGACTCTGGCATTTGCCTTGTACTGTGAAAAGAAGTGTGGAGACATGAGTTGGGTATTTTAAACTCTGCAATAAAGAAAGATTCTTTAAAGGGAAGAACTGGTTCAGACACCGATGGTGTCTGCAAGCAGAAAGTAATTAGAAGATCTTAAAATATGCACATTGAAATTCATTCCATTTACAAAGCATTCCGAGCTGTGGTAGAGAGAAAACATTGCATTACTTTCTAAGTAAATGCAGAGGGTTGATCTCAAGGAGAGAACTGTCTTCATTTCGGAACCTACCTTAATAGATGTGTTTGTTTAGCAGCATGATGCCCTTTGGAACGCAGTGACACAGAGAGATTGCTAAACTTCTCTGGCTAAGAAATAAACAGAAATTTGGGGTGTTAGGAGTTGAGCACTCCAGGGAGGATAGATGAGGAGAGAAAAGGGGTGGGAGGAGGGTGGAGACCCTGCAGTCTGACGAGAGGCTGGAGCTTGGGAAGATGTCACCACTGGGGTGGAAATGGCAGAGGAGAGGTCTAATCTTGAAATGTAAATTGTTGGCAGTGCTGTGCAGTAATGTGAGCCTTGTCTGCTGTCCCCCATTTCCAGTGATGTCTCCTGCAGGCACAGCTTTGAGTGTTTGGTTGCTGAGACAAATGGTGAGGCCAGATGGAGTGAGAAAAAGGAGAAAAATGTAATAAAATAAACACATGATTGTCCCTAAACTGAGAAATAGTTTTACCAATAATGCCGAAACTGCCTTTGCAACATTTTACTGAAGCAAGCAGCAGATTCCAACACATTTGGAAGCCTACTTTATTGCATTTTTATTACCAAAGACTTAAGATTTTGCTTGGTCTTTGGCAGCCTCCTCTGGGACAGTGAACAGCAAGAAACCATTGGCATATGTGGTGGTGGCAGCAACAGTGGCAGGGGTCATGGGGTCATGCTGCTTAGGTTATGGGTGAACAGAGTCCTAGTTTCTCTATATCCCAGCTGGCTAAAGAATCACTGTCTTTAGCTTAGTCCAGCAGTGCAAAGCTAGGGGCTGTTTATCTTACTGATGTACTTACTTCACATCTGTCTTTCCAATTCACTAAGTTCCTAATGATGTGGGGAAGGGCAAGCCCATTGCCCGCTTCTGCCAATTGCCTTGGCTTATCTCCTTCCAAAGAGCTCTTGTGTAGTCAGGTTGGGGCTTTCAATCTCTAATATTTAATTTTCCGTAAGCAAAGACTCGTATTTCAAGGCTTGATAAGAATCTTCAGCATAGCAATATGAATATGATACCCAGAAGAGGACTGTATGTGCCCGGGTCTTGCCAGGAATGAGATGGCACACTCAAACTGAGTAACCGAGCAGAGTATCATAAAAGGACCATGTATGAGGTGTAGGCAGGGCTTGGTGAAGGCTACAAGGAGAGTGCAGCTCCTCAGGGCTGGTGGAAGCTGAGAGTCTTTGCCTTCCGAGGCTAAAATGGGCAAGGGGCGAGAATGGACCCCACAGCTAGTGGGAGAGCTATAGAGAGAGGGTCCTATGGCTTTGGGGAGATAGACACAGATCATCTGGGTGGTCTGAACAAATAGGACATCAGGGAGGTGGTTAGAGCAAATAGGACTCAGACCTCATTCTCCTCCTGCCTTCTGCTGCCTGCTGGTTCCTTGGGGTGACTGAACCCAACTGGATGCTCGCTGCAGTCTGCACAGGCCAGTGTCCCAGGGAAAAGACCAGAGTGGACAAGGGTAGAAGAGGATCTGGAGGGCAGAGAGAAGAAATCAAGCTTACAGCCACATGATTTTTCTGCATTTTCAGGGGTTCAAGCATAATCCAAACAATAGGCTGTCTCCCATTCAGAGAAAGCCCAGGCTACTAACTTAGCTTTGCTAAGTGACTTTTCCTCAAGTAGGCTTCCTCCTGAGCCGGAACAGGATTCTTCCTGCCTTCTGAATATCTGTAGTACTGAGTTTGTCCTATTCATTGAACACAGTGGATACTGCTTTGGATTCAATGTGCCTGAAAATCTCTGTATTAAAATTTTAGCTTCAGGCATAATTGGTAATTTGCTTATACAGAGTTCTGAAGTCTGAAAATATTAAATGGAAAATTCCAGAAATAAACAATTCATAAGTTTCAAATTGTGCACTGTTTTGAGTACCTCACTTCATCTCATCATACTGGCATTGTATCATTTCATATCATTAAGGTATTTTGAGCGAGAGAGACTACATTCACATAACTTTTATTGTAGTATGTTGTTATAATTGTTCTATTTTACTATCAGCTACTGTTGTTAATATCTTACTGTGCCTAATTTATAAGTTAAACTTTATCATAAATATGTCTGTATAGGAGGAAACATAGTATATAGAGGGTTCAGTATTATCCATGGTCTCAGGTATCCACTGGGGGTCTTGGAATGTTTCCCCCATGGATAAGGAAGGACTACTGTATTTGTTTATTACCAAATGTCTTGTACTCAACTTTTTCCATTAAAAGTGTGTGTGTGTGTATCATTACTTTTTAAAATTTTTATTAAGTTTATTGGGGTGACATTGATTAATAAAGTTTTATAGGTTTCAAGTGTACACTTCTATAATGCATCAAAAAATACGGAATGCTTCACACATTTGCATGTCATCCTTGTGCAAGGGTCATGCAAATCTTTTCTGCTGTGTTCCAATTTTAGTGTATGTGCTGCCAATGCAAGCACGTTGGTTTTGGTTTTTTTTTGAAGTGGTCAACCCCAGAGGGAAGCAGGGAGAGGAATTATCTATGCCTCCTCAAGTATAACACAGGCTTGTCTCGTGTTTTCACTGTCACTAAGATGGTCCAATCTCTGCCTGGATGGTAAAGCTGCCATTTTTAGCATGATTCATGCTACCATCCTTCCATGTAGTTTCTAAGACACTGAGCAACAGGAAGAATCATAACGTTGAGATGATTATTTTTCTGCTCTGAAATCTCTTGCTGTTTACCTGCTTCCACCCTAACAGTTACTCCCAGCTCATGCTCATCAGTTCCTTCCTCCAGTCTAACCATCTGTCCTCACTACCTGGGACCTCAGGCTCCTTTGCTCTAGTTCGGCAAAGTTGCTTGCTGGCTCCTGAGCATTGAAGAGTGTAGTCTGCTTCTGGTGCTTTGCACACATCTTGTTCAAGGTCTAGAACACTCTCTTTTGATTTCTCTGGGTTACTAGGTAGTCAGTGTTGCCCTGAGGTTGTGGGCAGGAATCTTAGCAGAACTGGAAATTAGTTAAGGCATGTTTCCCTAATTTTGCATTTGTGTATGTGAATTTTGGAATCTGTGGGTAGTATTTTAGATGTTTTATTCAAATATTTTTTATCTTTCTAAATGGTTTATTAGTATAGGCTGCATATTTTGGATCTTGATTATGCTGTGAAGCATATTAATTATTTCTCCAATTTCTGTTTACTTGTAAATTTTATAAGCAGATAGTCAAATTTTCCATCGAAATGTTGGTGAAAGCATCAAAATAGATAATTTATTATAGATAGAATTTGTTCTATTAATCAACATTCCTTGATCTCATTATTCATCTAGCTATTATAATATTCACTTGCTTGTAATATTATCCACATTAAATTCCTCCTAATTATATTTATCATTGAAAATTTCAAATGCCTTGCTACAACATTTCATATGCCAGCCTGGCTATCAGAAAAGGATATTCAGTTAACTTGTATGATTTATTCTTCTCATGGTCAGGCTGGCTCCTAGTCATTAACATAAATGTTCATGTACCCTATTAATGATTTGTTCAAGTTTTTTTTGCCAGTAGTTGAAACAAACTTTAGAAATCTGCCATTGCCAGAAAATATACTTTAAAAACAAAACATTTGCTTACTCATCTTCAGTCTTCTGCCATCTCTCTTATTCACCACTGTATCTCAAATGCTGATGTCTATCCTGCATTATACTTGCAAATCCTTTTATTATTCAAAAATAAAATTCATTCTGGTTAGAACCACTTGAACTTAAAACAAGCAAAAAACGAACTAACCTGGTAGGAGCTCTTCAAGTCTCATCTCACTAATTTTGGATTTCAATTCTAGTTTTAAAACACTTATTCTGTCCTTTTTCTGTTTGAAGATTATTCTCCTCAAAGCAAAGCTAGAAGCAAAATGGGAGATCATATTCTCTCTGTAGTTGTTAGCAATGTATTGTAGTATAAATAGATGGCCCCAAGTAGTGAGCTTCTTGCTTCTTTGTTTTGTTCTGACTATATTTTATATTATCTCCCAAACCCCCAAACAACAACAGCAACAACAAACCAAATATTCCTACAATATACCAAGCCAAAATCAAAATTAATAAACAAAATCAAATTAAAAACACTCTCCTTCAACTGGAAGGTGTGGTCCTAAGTGGTGAAGGCCCTGGAGTAGGGTAACTTGTAAACTGACTCCTGGGTATCAGCTATTCTTGCAGTGTTTAGTCTGCTTTTTTTTTTTTTTAATGTCCATGTAGCTTTAAAATGTATTTAGATCACTTTTAAGTGTCCTAATAATATTCTTCTTTTGTGGGCTAAGAATAAAATTGTGATTGCGCCAAGAGCCTGTACCTGCCGGTATAATAGCAAGCATTAGCAGAGAGGTGTTCTCTCAGGTCTCTTTACCCAGTATCAGGTTGATTTGATAATCTCATCATAGTATCATTTACCAGTCCTAAAATTAGCTACTTCTTTTTCAATATTACCCCTTAACATTTGATTCTGTTGTTTTAGTTCAACACGATAAAATCCAAGTCTTATTTTTAGAGTTTTTCAACTAAAACATCTAAGGCATTTAGCATGAAGAAAACAATGTGTGTACAGAAAGGTTATATTATGCTTCTTCATTTGATTTGTATTGTTGTTTTGTTTGTGTGTGTGTTCTAAGTTTGGGCCTTTACTCTGATTAGTTGATTTTTTTTTTTTAAGCAATGACCATGATATAAGAAGGCAGTAGAGTTGTGCTTTCACTAGAGATACTAAAATGCAGCTGCTGAATAGGGGTACCTGGTCCTCCTCAACGGTTTCATATATCTCGTGATATGTACAATTACTGGAAACTACATTTTTTTCTTATCAAACTGAAGACTGAGGAGCAATTTAATGATGTTCTCAAATATAAGAAAATCTTTTAAGCAGAGATTAGTATTTGTTGATTTTCTGCTGGAGAAAGACAAAAAACGGATATTAAACTGTACATGAAAAATTGAAATAAATTTTGAGGAAAAATCCTCAACAATGAGGGTTATTAAATATTAGAAGGGAATTCTGCCTGCTTTAGGGGAAATCAGGAAGGAAGACAGAAGGTAGAAATAGGGTAATTGAGAGAAAGTACTTGGGATGGGAAATTATGTCCTATAATTTTCAGAGGGGATTTCACAATAGAATAGACTATGAATTTCTCTCTCTGGGAATTCAGGGAGGATATTGGAGAGAGACTGGACAATAAACAGCATTTTAAAACTTGGTTAATATTACAATTTCATGATATCCTTTACAATTCAATTGCAAGTCTATTTTACAAAATTAATAATTTATTAAACAAAAGCATCATATATTATTGAGCACTGTTATACAGAAGGCTTTTTTTGGGTCAGATATAATTTGTATATTGCAAAATTCAGGCATTGGTGCTTCACCAATAAATACTGATTTGAATGCAGTTTTCCAAGGTTGAAGGTAATTCAACCTTTTCTTTTTCATATTTAGGTAGGGATCTTCTATGTAAATTCTACAGATGGCTAAGGGTAAATAAAAATATACTTTGAATACTGATGGTGGGTTTACATGACTTGGGAAACTTCCTCCACCCTACCCAAACTCCTAACTTTCTACTGTCTCATTATTTTGTAGAAGTTTAAGATTACTACTTAAGGGCTAGTCTCCATGTATAGTGCCTCAGGCAGTCTCACACCAGAAAGATTTTGTATGTTGATCATGCGTTATCTGAAATTCTCCAGGTCATACAGTAACCTCTAGTGACACCCTTAAGCCCAGACAAGAGGGACACCTTTTTGGGGTAGTGTTATGGGCTGAATTGTATTCCTCCTCCTCGCAAATTTATATGTGGAAGCCCCGACTTCAGTTTTTTAGAATGTGACTACTGTATATTTGGTTATACGTCCTTTAAAGAGAAAATTAAGGTAAATGGGATTAGAGTAGAGCCTAATCCAATGTGACAGGTGTCAGTAGATGGGGAGATTAGGACACAGAAAACACAGACAGAGGGACAACCATGTGAGGACACAGCAAGAAGGTGGCCATCTGCAAGCCAAGGAGAGAGACCTCAGAAGAAACCAAACCCGAGACACTTGATTTTGGACTTTTAGGGTCCAGAATTGTGAGAAAGTAAATTTCTGTTGTTTGATCCAGCCAGTCTGTGGTATTTTTTAGTGGTAGCCCAGAAAACTAACAGAGGTTTCATGGCTTAGAATGTCTCATTCTCGCCCTTGTCCTACCATTTGTCTCTGTAAGGAACTAGGGATCTGCAGGACCAAGGAGATATCCCCATTTGAGAGGTGGGCCTTTTTGGTACGTATGCCTACCTTTTAACCAATGCTCTGTGGACCTAGCCCCTGAAATTCCGTAACTCAGTGGCCTGAGTCCACTTTCAGGGCTTGAATGGGCCTCTTACTCTGGTCAGTCCTCATGAAGGTAGATCTGTCCACCAGTGGGTGCCCCCTTGGACTTGGATTATAGCTATGTGGGAGGAATGTGGGTGGAGCTTGGACAAGTGGGCTGGGGTGTTCACACACAAATGTGCAAGGCCCTTTATTCCAAATGTTCAGGAATGGGCTATGGATAGAAAAAGAAGGGGTTAGCTATGGGTGGGATCAAAGCAGAGAAGGGGAACCATTCTCTCAATGCCTCTATGTTGTAATATGAAACTGAGGAATTTGAGAATTATAAAGTTCAACCTATTTTCCCAGGTTTTGATATATTTTTCAAGGTGGTAGGATACATCATATTTTATTTAAAGGTTTGTAAGTTCAAGGTATAATTTTTAGGTATTTAATTGTATGTTTTGTGGGTCTCTGTGCTTTTATCTGGGCTCCATAGTATGTCAAGGGTGGGTCTGGTGATCATCAATTCCTCTACTGTAATTTGCTTCTTTCCATATTAGAAGTAGTATAAGGAAGCTGGATTTGTGGTTGACATCAACAGTATAATAAAATAATTTATTTGATCTTAGTTTATTCTAAGTTTGAGGAGAGATATTAAGATTTTAGACACTGAAGTCAGAAAAGGGGGCAGGAAGAAATCCAGAGAGTGGGCAACTGGGGAAAGGAGGTACATGCCCAGATCTCTGGGCTCGGACTACTTTTTTTTTTTT
>NW_017731991.1:255184-279103 GCF_001890085.2 Hipposideros armiger | reverse complement strand
TGAATCTGAGAATGGAAGAATGATGTCCCAGCTTATGCAGTCAGGCAGAGGGAGTATTTCCTCCTTTTCCACCTTTTTTGTTCTGCAGATATAACCAGAAATAACATTAATCTACACACCCCATGTCCCAATCAAGTAGACACATAAAATCAGCTATCACGGTAAATATCCTTAATGATAGAAATGCTTAAAAATTTATATTCCTATTGTATGTATTATTTGGCAATTAAAAATTTTCATTTATGTATTCTATATTTTTTATGTGATTGTACATGTCACTCACTATTCTTTTCCAAGATCCTGACATTTGTCTCTGCAAGGAACTAGGGGTCCCTAATACCTGGAACAGGAGATGATAGGTGTCCTAAAACATTATGTGAATGTTTAGGGAAATGTCTCTGATGAGGCCTTGAATTGGGACTTAAATGCAAAACAGAACTAGACACACAGCTGTCTCAGGATGGAGTTACATAGAAAGAAGAACAAATGTGAATACCCTGGGCAGGAACACGCTTGATGTGTTTGGTGGACATAAAGAAGGCCCAGAAATGGACTTCAACATGGTGAGTGGTGCGGGATGAGCTCAGGGCAGTGGAGGTGTCCAGTTCATGTTGAGCCTTCCTTATAGGCCGGCACAGTGATGAGATTAGATTTGCATTGTACGTAGGATGCGAAGGCTTTGCATGGATCCGAGCAGGAGGACAACAGCCTCTGATTTGGGTTATCAGATGATTTCACTGGCTTTGGTGCAGAGAAAAGTTTCCCTCAAGGGTAGCAGGAGGAACATTTCTGATTCATTCTAGCTCATTAATGTTAAGTAGAAGAATCTGCCATCTAATAGTGTGAGGGTGTTTTATTTACATAAAATGAATTCAGAATGATTTCTAAACTTATTTTGAAAGCATGAAATAAAGTTTTTCGAAGAAATTAACCCCCAGTACCTCCATTCCCTTAGAAATGCAATTGTTTGTCAAAGCTTTACTGAGATTAGTAAATAATTACAAATTTTGATTTCTAAGTCTTTATTTTTCCAGGTATACTCAGAATCAACAGTTTTATTCCTCCCTCCCCATACTCTTTTAAATGTTATTTGATTAGAAACATTAGCATTAGTTACTGTGTTTATATATATGTAAAGTAGAGCTCCTTTAATTTGCTATACACATAGGTGGCATAGCTATTTAAAATATATTGGAAAATTGTATTAATATAATTATATAGTTCTGAATTGAATGTGGTGAATATAAATATATTCAATAAGTAGATTTATTGCCTTAAGTATAAAGACATTGTGTTCTGAGGCATTTTTCATTTTGGGAAAGAGATTTACTTAATAAGGAAATATGTGTTCATTGTCATCACCTCTCAGCACTTAGTGCTCCTAGTGAAAGTAAAATAAGCTTATTCAGCCTGGTTCTGTTTCTTTTATGTCACAGTGTTTAACTTTCTTTTTTTATTTTTCCCTTTGGTTAGGTAAAGTAGTGTTATATAAATAATGTAAATACATGTAAATGTAAGTATTTATACAAATATAAATATATTTCCTCAAGCAGCATTTTGATATAAAGTCCTGATAAGATTCTTATTTAGCAAGGTGTTTCCATATAATTATAGTGTTAATTATGTGGCCCAAAACACAATAAACTGAACCATGATTTTACACACACACACATATATATATATATATATATGTGTGTGTGTGTGTGTGTGTGTGTGTGTGTGTGTGTGTGTGTGTTTTGCTTTAAATGGATAATTCCTGCTTGTGGGGTTGAATTTACTTTTGAGGGTCAATTTAATAAATGGTTTCTCAGACTTTACTGAGTTGTAACTTTAAACATATTTTTGACATTTTGGCAACAATAGTTTTATAGAGAAGGTAAAAAAAAACCCAACATGATGAAATAATACCAGTTATCAACAAAAGTATGAGGAAATTGTGGCCTTGAGAATTCTGACTGGGAATTGCGACACACTTTGAAAATAAAATAGACTATCATAGGTTTAGATGTTACAAGTGAATAAAATAGAGACATCAATTTTTATCTTTGGATATCAAATTGATATGTTATAAATGTCCAATTATTTTTTGTTTTTATTTTTTTTAAGATTTTATTAGGGAATTGGGGGAGGGGAACAGTGTTTGGGAATCGGGGAAGGGAAACAGACAATTTGCTGTCCTTTTGTTCTTCAGTCTAGTTGTGGAGGACGTTGCTTCACTGGCCCATGTTGGTATTATCATTGTGCTCTTCCCGGGTGAGGCAGTTGCTCACTGGCCATTGGACGGCCGCTCATGCCGCCTCACGGCAGCTCATGCTGGTTGCCAGCCACTCACGGTAGCTCACGGCAACCCACTGCAGTAGGGGCTGCAGCCTATGCTGTCAGCCAGCGACTCATGGCAGCCCAGCTCCAGGTTGAGCTGTTGTTCACCCTCTTAGCTGTAGAGGGCGCAGCATCACCGACCCTGATGTGGGACCCTAACCGGGGCCCTGCTACTCAGAGCTGGCATCACAAGCCAACTCAACCAACATGCCACTCGGCCGGCCCTCCAATTATTTTATAATTGATTATAAAAGAACCTTTTTCAGAAAGAAATACTATTAAGATTTTTCAGAAAGAAATATGATCTTTGTTTTTGTTTTTGCTGTGAGTTTAGAATAGCTGGAGGTGGCATAGTGTCCAAAGAGTGCCTTAGGATTTACACAAAATTTAATAGATATTTGACTCCTATGTCTATGGTGTAGTAAATCTATGCCCAGCTCAGGAAAGAACAATATTTAAGCTGTCTAGTGTATACTACACAGAACTATTTCTTTTCTTATGTTTTCTCTAGCTGGGAGAGCATATACAGTAAGAATTACACTTTCCACCACTTTTCCAGTGGGGGAATGGAGGCTAAGACAGGGTGAAGCAACTTGCTAAGAATCACAAATATAAGCAGTTATGTCTGGAATATTAACCTCCTTCTGAGAGTTGTTTCCAACTGTTTTGAGGATGAACATGTCTGGATCAAAACAAAATACTATAAAAATATTACATGATGTAAAAAGTAAATCTGTATATAAATGTAAGTGTATCACTAATTTATGTAGTGAATATTTGTTGAGTGCCTGCAAATGTTCCTGGCACTGTTCTGATATTTGCATATACATCAATAAACAAAACCAACAGAAACTCCTATCTTTGTGAAGTTTACATTTTATTATAATTGGAGGAGATAGATAATAAACCATAAAATAGTAAGTAAATAAACTATATAAGATGTTAGGAGTAATAACTGTTTTGGAAAAAAATAGAACTAAGGGGGAATTGGGAATGCAAAACAGGTGGGGAGGTTACAACTTAAATGGGTTGGTCAGATGTTACTCCATTGATGAAGTGACATTTGAACCAAGATTTAAAAGAGATGCGAGGATGTTATATGGCTATCAGGGAAAAGAGCAGAAATAACAGCTAGTGCAAAACATTTGAGGGGGCTGATGCTGGTGGGAAACACAGCAGGAACTGTGAAGAGGCTCAACATGGCTCAAGAGGAGTGAATGAGAGGGAGAATGAAAGAGAAAGTAGAGGAGTGACAGCCAGCATTAGAGAGGAAGGTGGTGAACAGCCATGGGGGTTCTTTTAGTGACAAAAACTTTTTTCTTTGAGAGAAACATGGAGCCACTGGAGGGTTCGATCAGGTAAGTGCTATATTCTGACTTAAGTTTTAGAAGGAGTACTCCAGCGGTTTATGCCAAGAATAGCGCATAGGGAGCACAGCTAGAAGCAGAAAGACTGGTTAAAGGTTATTGCTAAAATCCAGGTGAGAGATGCTAGTAGCCAGAACCAGGGTGGTGACAGTGAATGTGGTGAGAAGTGTCTGGATTTGGAATATACCAGTGTTTTGAAGAGACAGCCAACAGGATTTCTGGAATGTGAGAGAAAGTGAGGTGTCAAGCATGACTCTAACATTTTGCACCAGAACTACTGGAAGGATAGAGCTAAAATGGGGGACATGTAAAGTCAAGCAAGTTTTAGGGGAAAGATCAGGAATTTCAGGTTGAGTTGCTCATTAGACAGCCAGATGGAGATAGTGAGTATTGGTTAAATATAGGAGTCCCAGGCTGGAGATATAAAGTTGTTATTGTATTTAAAGCCATGGCACCGGCTAAGATCATCTAGGGAATAAGTGTAGCACCAAGGACTGAGCCCTGAGCATTCCGGTCTTTGGAAGTGGATTGAAGAAATTGAAGAGGAGAAACAAGCACAGGAGACCAAGAAGGAGCTGGCCAGTGAGGGAGAAAGAAATTCAAGGGAGGTTGTGTCTTGAAAGTCAAGTCAAAAAGTTGTTTCCGGGATGAGGGAGTGACCTCAGACAAAAGCCTGCTACCAGGTCAGATTGTACGAAGTCTGAACAGTGACCACTGTTAATAACATGGGGGCCATTTATAACCTAACAAAAACTGTTTTGGTGGAGTAGTGGAGGCAATACCCTGACTGCAGTGGATTTAATAGAGCATATAAAACAGATTAACTGGGTACAGTTAGGTATGGTCAACTTTGAGGAGATTTGCTGTAAAGGAATATAGAGAAATGCATAGTTTACTGATCAGAGAAGAGGGCACACAAGAGCTTTTCTAATGTTTGTTTTAAAAGTAAGAGAAATCTAACAGCATTTTGTATGATGATAACCATGATTCAGGACAGACAGAAAAATTAGTCCTATAGGAGAAAGAAGGGAAATTTTGTGCTTGAGTAAATGAGTGGGGAGGGGTCTAGGAGCATGATTCCTGGTGGAAGGAGCAGAGGTGGTTCATCTGCACCAACAGGAATAACATCAGACATAAGGATGCAGGTGTTCAGAGGATGTAATGGTAACAAGATAAGCCCTCAATTCCCAACTCCCCCCTAATCTGCCCCTGTAAACTGTTGGTTTGTATTCTTATAAATACTTCTGGGTGATTGTTATTTTCACACTATAACTCAGATGTGCAAAGAAAATGCAAGTGTTTATTTTAAGTGAAATTTCATGAGCCTCCATCAGGCTAGAAATGGGGAGAACACCCCAAGCACAGCCTCTATCAGTGATCCTGTGGTCCTGTGGTCTACACTACGTGGTCTTTTTGTATTAATCCCCAGTGGCTGTTTGTACCCTTACTCCTGCCATGTTCTCAGTATCTCTGCCTCCCAGCAGTGTTAAATGGAAACTTCTGGTTCCCCATATATGGTAGGCACAAACACTGGGTATCTGGAGCTTGGATTCAGGCTAAATCCCCCAGGTCTGCCACTATCATAGTATTAGGATGAGTTGCTAAACTGACCACAGGATTTTTTGTTGGCAGGGTGGTTGTGGATATCCAGTAGAATCACATAATTTCGAGTCAATGATCAAATTATACTGGGCAGACGCTAACGGTAGACCAGGACATCAGTATTTTAAAAATCTCTTTAGGCATTTCTAAGGTCTGACCAGAGTTGAGAAACACCGTCTTCAAGACCTGTAGAATCTGTGAGGCTTAGCCCAGGGAATGCTTATCAATTCCTGCTGCTTTTAAGTTCTCCCACATCTAGACATTTCTATGCTTCCTGTTCCAAGGTGTAGCCTGAGGGTCAAGGTAAACAGAAAACCAAATAACTGACTTTTTATTTCAACCCTGCACCTCCTGAGCTGGGAGGGGTGGAGTTTCCATCTACTTTTCTTCTCTGGAAATGATCTTTTTATGTCATGTTTGTGATCTGGGGGCACAAATCTTCACAGTTCAGCTATAATGACAGAAGGAGTAACCCTTTTACACTGATACACACAGACACACACAGACACACACAGACACAGACACACACACACACACACACACACAGATCTGGACTTTACATTTCAATTATTGGCTTCATCACCACTAGTTGTGTGTGCCAAATTAATTTAACCTTTGTAAGATTCCTTGTAACTCTGGTTTGGTGGTGATGAACTTCTTTAGCTTTTTCTTGTCTGGGAAGCTCTTTATCTGTCCTTTGATTCTAAATGATAGCTTTGCTGGTGGAGTAACCTTGGTTGTATGTCCTTGTTTTTCATTACTTTGAATATTTTGTGCCAATCCCTTTTGGCCTGCTAGTTTCTGTTGAGAAATCAGCTGACAGTTTTATGGAAGCTCGTTTGTAGGTAACTAACTGCTTTTCTTTTGCTGCTTTTAAGATTCTTTCCTTGCCTTTAACTTTTGGCATTTTAATTATGATGTGTCTTGGTGTGAGCCTGTTTGGGTTCATCTTTTTAGGGACTCTGTGCTTTCTGAGCTTAAATATCCATCTCCTTAGCCAGATTAGGAAAGTTTTCCATCATTATTTCTTCAAATAGGCTCTCAATCCCTTGCTTTCTCTTCTCCTCTGTTACCCCTATTGTGAGTGTTATTAACACTTGATGTTGTCCCGGAGGCCCCTTAAACTGCCCTCAGTTTTCTGGATTCTTTTTTTGTTGTTGTTGTTCTGATTGGCTCTTTTCTGCTACCTTATCTTGTTAATCACCGATTAAATCCACTGCTTCATCTAGTCTGCTTGTAACTCCTTCTACTGCATTCTTCATCTCAGTTAATTTATTCTTCGCTTTTGCTTCATTCTTTTTTATGGTTTCTATGTCCCTTTTTATGCTTGCTATCTCTTTGTTGAAATTATCACTAAGTTCCTTATATACATTGTTTTGAACTCTGTCTCTGGTAGGTTACTTGCCTTTATTTTGTTTATTTTTTTCTGGAGTTTTCTCCTGTTCTTTCATTTGGGACATATTCCTTTGTTTCCTCATTTTGGCTGCCTCTTTGTGTTTGTTTCTATGTATTAGGTAGGGCTGCTATGTTTCCCAGTCTTGACTGGGTCGCCTTATGTAGTAAGTGCCCTGTGGGGCCCTGGCACAGCCTCCCTGGTCACCTGCTCTGGGTGCTCCAGGAGTGTCCCTGTGTGGGTTGTGTGTGCCCTCTTGTTATAGTTGAGCATTGATTGCTATTGGCATGTCAGTGGGTGGGCTTGACACTCAGGCTGACTGCCTGTGGGGTTTGGACATGTCCACAGCTTATGGGCTGCTATGTGGGGGGCTTACCCCACTGAATAGGATTCACCCCAGTGGTCTCTGGTACCTGTTGAGACCACCTTTTGGGTGTGCCCCTGGTAGGACTAATTGGGCAGTGCTTTGCTGTGGTCTGAAGCCAACCTCCAAGTATGTTGGTTCTGCAGCCTGTGGGAGGGGCTCTGGTGCAGGCCTATGTCACCCACTGCCTGTGACTGGCCAGAGAGTACCTGGTAGAAGCTACAGAGCTATCTGCAGTTGTTCACTGCTTATGCTAAACCTGGAGGTGTGTGGGAGAGGCTACGCTGCAACTCAAGGACATCTGCCACCAGTACCAGGCCTGGAGTAGCTTTGCAAAAGCCAGGACACCCCAAGGCCTGCTGCCATCTACCAGCTCCCTTAAGGTTTAGCCACTGATAGAGCCTCATGTAGTATGCGAATTGGGTGATGCAGGGCCCCAGTGAGTCACTAGAGTGGGAAGAGCTGTGGTCACCAGGTTAATGTAGACTCTGGTTTGGTACCAATGCTGGGCATGGTGTGACTCAGCAAAAGTCTCAGAGCACACCGAGGCTGGTTGCCACCTGCCTGGATTCTGCCAGACTCCAGTAGTTTTCCAAGGAAGAGTGCAATGTGGGCAGGGTTGACTGCTTGCAGAGAAAGTGCCTACAGCATTGGGGGAGTTGAGTCGGGTGGGGTTCCAAGGAGTCATCAGCGCTGACTCACCAGACCAATCAGATTCAAATTTGGTCATGTGGGGGTGGGCTCAACAGAGTAAAGATGACATCTGCCTGCCAGCTGGATGGGAGAAGTATCCTTAACAGGGAAAATGGCAACTGTCCTCTAGCCCTGACCCTGAACCACACACCTCAGTTTGCCTCCTGTATCCCTTCAATGCACCCTGAGTCACCATCCCTCTGCTAGAGCCCAAGGTGAGTACCTGTGAGCAAGTGAATCTGTGCACAGGCCCTTTAAGTGGACATCTGGGTTTTCTGCAGCCTTCCATCCCACTCAGATGGCTGGAAGCCTCACTGATTTTCACAGCCGGATGTTGTGAGAGCTCCTCTTCCTGGCACTCATACTCTGGGATGGGGAGTCTGATGTGGGGCTCGGGTCCCTAGCTCCTCCCAGGGGAAACTGCACGACTGAGATATCCCTCCTGGTTCTCAACTGTGACATAGAGTTTTGGGACCCGTTCCACATCTCTGACCCTCCTACCAGTCTCTACGTGGCTTCTTCTTAATGGTTTTAGTTATAGGGCTTCTGTTCTGCTAGACTCCAGATGGTTCTCCAGGTTGATTGCTCTATAATTTAGTTGTAATTTAAATGTGTTTACAGAAGGACACAGGCACAGTGTTTATCTACTCCACCGTCTTGGATCTTTCCTCAGGGCTTGGTATTTTAGATTCATTAAGTGCATCCATTGTTAGAAATTTCCTGAGTACAAATATAAAAATATACCTGACATATATATTATAAAATACAATGAATAGTATTATTTTCTTATTCATGTAAATGGAAGAACCTAGTTATTTTGTTTATGACTTTACAAAGACGCCAACTTGTTTAGAAATTGCCTCTTATAGAAACACAGTTAACTTTGCCAGCTTTCAGGAGAAAACATTTATTTATAAAATTAAATGATTTATATTTTCAATATCATGTAAAATATAATAGTGGCTGTAAGGAAATAGCCTTATTTTCTTTGGGCGTGTGTGTGTGTGTGTGTGTGTGTGTGTGTGTAATCTTATTTCTTGAAGGATCAATTATACAACATTTGAATAATCTAGATCTTTTCAAATTTGATTTCTGAATATTCTAGTTGATCAAAGTAAGACTTCCCTCATCAGTTTATCTAAACAACAGTTTTAGTTCTATTTCATATAATACTTATGTCTGATATGAAGCAAATTTTCAATAAACATCAGCTGGATTGATGAATAAATGTCTGTGCTTGCCTGATGTTTACAGGGTGGAAATAGTAAGTGAACATGAATGTTGTTACTTTGATTGTATGAACTCTTCCCTCAGATCTTGTAGCCCAATGTTTTCTTTGCCGTAGGAAAGAAATTGAAGAACAACATTTTAAAAATCTCTAGATTAGTGCACTACCAGTGCCAGATTTGGAAGGTCAGTCCTACATGTGTCTTGCTTGCTCTTCAGGTTGGTCCAAGGATGAAGTACCCATATCTTGTTGCTTCACCATCCCTTAAAACAGCACCTCTCAATCTTCAGTGTGCCTATAAACCATTTAAGAATCCTGTTAAAATTTAAATTCTGTTATTTGTTAACTACCTATAGGTCTAGTGTGCTTTGTTTTGCTAGATATTTTATGTTTTGTCTTAATGCAGGACAAGAGCCTGCTAAAGCTTGCTTTCAATTTATTTACTTAAAATATGAATAATCAATAAAGTACAAATAGCTACATTAATTTTCCCCTAATGCATAGTTCAGTCCTTGAGTTAACTTATGAAGCATTCCATTGTCTTGTTAAGATGCTGTAGGAATAGTTGAATGCCATTAATGATTAGTGAATGTGATCTGTGTGCTGTCCTTCTTCAGGCCTGATAGAAAAGGCTTCTGTACTATTTCAAATCCCCGTTTGTGGTTTACTTATTAAACTCAACTGTATTCTTTCATAGTTCAAGGCCTTGGTATTTTGTAAATATCTTTGCTTCTATAACAATCTCTTGTTCCATACTCTGAGCTGACTGATAAATTCATTATTATTTCATTTCCTATGATTTTTAAATTGTTAATGTCCGCTAAATTTTATGTTTTCAGAGAAGAAAGGGAAATTAAATACGAGCCGTAGTGCTCTTGAACAAAATAAGTGCTATTGTTATACTTTGAGTGAAAAAATAGATACTGAAAAGTCTCTAGGGATAGTCTCCTATTAAAAGTCTTTGGTATATTTGATTCCACATATTCTTATTATACCAAATTATATTTTTTTGAAAAAGTAGAATTTCTACTAAAACAGTCATTTTTATCCAAATGACTAATGTAATAGAAAAGTGATCATTTGTACAGAGTTTTTCAGTTGGCCATGTAGATAACAAGGTGACATTTGCCTCTAAACAAACAACTGGCTATAACACAGTAGACTTATTTGTGAAGGTAAACTTATAATTGACCTTTACTGTGGGAACGAAATTATTGTATTTAAGGAGGTGTCCTTTAGGCCTCTGTTACATTTCTTCTATGAAATGGACTCCATGAGAATTTATTTCCTGAATTTCAAATGCTAGAACTGAAATGAGACCATATTGGGAATATGATAAAATCCATAGAACTTCTTCAAGAAAGATGTATACATGCAGATACACTCAAATTTTAAATATAATTTTAGAGAATTTATAGAACTCTAAAGTAAGATTAGAAATATCTAAGGCTAGGCAGAGACAGGGATGTAAAAATAAAATTGAGTTAAAGAGGGGAAGGTATCACTGGTGAAATTAAAAAAAACAAGGAAAGAAAACGAAATAATAAATTTAATGTACAAATTGTGTTCTTTCAATTATCAGCTTCTAACTCTGCATGCTTTACAGATAGACAATTTCTCTAGGAGTTCTAAAAAATGACTTACCTCTTAAAGATCAGTGGCAAAGATGAAAAAAATGAAGGAATATTGATAACATGCACCAAGAAAGATGCCGATATACAAACACAGCTGTCACACTTTAAAACCTTACTTTAAGAAAAAAACAAAAACCAAAGAACTAAAAATGACCTCTCTGCTTCTCTGGGCTTGCTAAAAAGGTTTAAAGAGATAACATTTTATAATAAGTAAACAGACTGTACAAAAAGCTGAGGAAAAAAATTATCTTAGACAACTAAAAGGAGGTAGGTGAAAATATGTATGTATATGCACATTAGTTTCAGTGTTACCATAGCAAAAATGCAAGCACCCTGAGTTCAACAATAGAGCATAGATCAATTAAATATGGAATGTTTTTGTCAACACTACTATGCAATCATGAAAAATAATGTTGTAGACCAATGCCTCTCAAATTTGAATGCACGTGTGATTCGTGATGTGGTGGTAAATGTTGAACAATTGGCTCTCTAACAAAAATTTTGACTTGAGGTATTTGATGATTTTCGTGATGGAAATGTTCTATCATGGCTGATTTCAAGCTACCAAAGTGATGCTGCTGAAAGCAGAGTTGGGAAGCGATGTGTACAGTTGACTCTCTTAAGGTGTAGGCCACCTCTGGCACACCACTGAATTATGGATCATTTGAAGTCTCATTTAAATGCAGATTCTGATTCAGTAGGTCTGGGAAAAAGCCTGAGAATTTTCATAGCTAAGAAGCACTTAGGTCAAGCTGTAGCTCCTGCACAGGGGACAATTGGAGCAACGAGGTTGTAGAATATTACCTGTTGACAAGAGAAAAAAAAAATGTTCCCAATATATTCATATATGAAATTAAAGCAGCAGACAAATTGTGTAGATTGTCATACTATCTTCCCAATCTATATGTAATATAAACATATCATATAATATCGCATATGTGTATATAATGTTTATATGCCCAGTAAGTTGATACAAGCTTAACTTGTAGAAAGGGAATCAAAATGAAATTTTATTTTTGTCTACTATGGCACCTTTAAAATTAATTTAGTGGGGCCGGCCGAGTGGCGCGATGGTTGGGAGCTGGCTTGGGATGCCGGAGGGCCCCGGTTTGGATCCCACGTGGGAGGGCCAGTGACACTGCCCTCTGCAGCTAGGATGCTGAACAACAGCTCAACCTGGAGCTGGGCTGACATGAGTCGCCGGCGACGGCGTGGGCTGCAGCCCCTGTGGCGGTGTGTTGCCATGGGCTTCAGTGTGTAGCCAGCAGCCAGCGTGAGCGGCCAGCAGCCGTAGTGAGCGGCCGTCCAGAAGCCGGCGACTGATCTGCCTCCCCGGGGAGGAGCGCAGTGATGGTGCCAACTTGGGCCGGTGAAGCAGCGATCTCCTCAACTAGACTGAAGAACAAATCGACAGCAACTTGTCTGTTCCCCTTCCCCCAATTCCCCAGCACTGTTCCCATCCCCGCAATTCCCCAATAAAAATCTTAAAAAAAATAAATAAAAAAATAAAATAAAATAAAATTAATTTAGTGGAGAAAATTTCTCCCCTTGAATGTTAACTTGAACTGTCTAAATTACAAAACCCAGTACTGATTGAGAAAATAGGATGTGAAGTTTTAATAATCTAAACTCCAAAATTTATTTAAGATTAAATCGTCTCCCGTCTTTCAGCTGGGACAGTTTTTAGGTAGCTTCCTGCTTTGGGGAATGGGTATATGGATGGCTTCTCCTCCTCCTCTTTCTCTTGACCTGAAGCTTTGTAACCCTAACTTCAGGCCCTTCTGTGATAGGCACATGATTATATGGTGATGGAAGGAGAACTGACTCTGGGTGGTGAACATGCAATGTGATTTATAGATGATGTATTACAGAATTGTACACTTAAAACCCATGTAATTTTACTAACCATTGTCAGTCACCCCAATTAAACTTTAATTTAAAAAAGAGAGAGAAAGGGGGATAAGAAAGTTCTTACTGGAACTCCTAGTGTTGTAAGCTGGCTTGAGCTCTCTGGGCCAGCAGATGGCTGAGGTGTGACTGCTTGCTTGGAGCTCTTTGGTGGATTCCTCAGATCCTCGTCTCTGGAGACTTATTATCTGCCATGATGGCCTCAGCATGTGAGTTACTATTCTGTGTGGTCTTCTGAGATGCTTTCTGCAACTCCTAGAATTCTGAATCCACCTCTAATTTCTTGTTGCTGGGGTCCTTTCATCCTTCGAGAGACCCAAGACATTACCAATCCCAGCAATTTTTCATGTTGGAATTTTTACTTATTTTTATACCTGAGTAACTCAGAAAGTCAAAGCCAAGTCAGCAGTGGCTCACCTGTCTCCACCATCAGTGCAGTCCACCTTTGCACTCTCTAGCTTTCCCCTGGGGAATGTCAGACTCCTGCTCCCCACGCCCCCGACTTGGGGGTCACATATAAAACTCTCCCTCTAGTTCTAATGAAGCTGCGGAGCCCTCTTTCATTGTTGAGCTTTAGGTGTGAGGCAGGCATTCCCAATGCTTCCCCTGTGGGTGTCAGTGGGACATCCAGCATTTCAATAACTCTCTCCCCAAATCTTCTCTTGAAAGCCTTTCTCCTCTACAGTTGCATATTATTTTGCATCCATGATGTGGGTGAGAATTCTAAGAGCCTTGGAGGAATCCTCTCCCCTCCACTTTAGAAAAAGTGATAAATTACATATTTGGGTCTGACCCTTCCTTCTGGTATGCAGGATCAGTCATGTTTTGTTACTGAGCATATGTCCAAGAATATTCTTGACTGAAATTCAACTTTTGCAAACATATCACAAAAATAGAAGGATATGCCTCAATATACTAACACTGGCTGTGGTGAGGTAGTAAGGTTATAGGTGTTTTCCTTTGAACCAGTATTTATTTTCCCGTTTTTCTGTGACTATAACACTTTTATAACTTAAAATATGTTATTAAAAACCAGCATATTATTACAATTCCTGGCTTTTAAAATCTGGCAGTGAACCAATCATTTCTATAACTAGCTTGACTTTAAATTCTTGTTCAGTCTCTGAATGCTGTCCTACTTTAGGCCACAGTTAGAAAATTTTGTATAAATGTCATGTTTTTAAAGAGCTAATTAATACCTGAAAGAGACAGTGGAAGCTTAGAATTTTATATTATACATGTATAAAAATGGCTTTTCTTGTTGAAGGCAAATTGTCTGATTTACTGAAAGTTCTAAAAGCTCTATATAACCCTTGGTTTGCCTGTCTAGAGTTACCTTTGTCTTTTTGTGTACTGTCTTCAACTATTAAAAAAATGCAAAATAAATAATATTTCCTCCTTAGTTAATAGCAGCACACTAAATTTCCCCATGGTTAGGGGAGATAATGGGAAACAGGGCCAGATGTAGGGTATAGCTACATACAGAATGAATGAATGAATGAACGAATGAATGATGATATCTTAGCTGACAGGCGGAGCATAGCTTGGTGATCCAGAAGCAGATGACACTTGGAAATATAGGCAAAGAGACACTTGGTGTCAAAACTCATTTGGTAACATGGATTCTAATGCCTGGACTAGAGGTCAGGGTCAGAATTACAGTCCATAGATAGGGCATTAGAAAGAATATAGTATTCAGGGCCCTGGTTTTGGAGATGCTGTTGTTCTGGGGTATTTTATGGAATCAAGGATTTCAATTCACTTCATATGTAGACCTTCAAACAAGTGAGGCTTTACAATATTTAATACCAGTGAAAAGACTAGTATGAACCGGTTATGGGGAGAAAAAGGGAACAGTGGAATACTCTAGTTATATGGCTTCAACTGCAAGGTCAGAGCTAGACCAGAAGTGAGGGTTATGGATGCTAAATCCTGAGTGTCGGACTGGTGTTCCTTAGATTCTACCTGCTGGAGGTTGGAATTAATTTTAGAATTTCCTCCTTGGGGTGAGGATGGTGGTGAGGGGTTTGAGTTTGCAGGAAGGAGAAAGTGTGAAGATAGATGCTGGGACTGAAAATTACCTCAATTTTTAATAATTTTAAAGACATTAAAATGTGGATTTTCAGACTCTCTGAACTAAATGTCTGAGTGAATGTCAGGAATCTACATGACTGTGTAGCATCTCACGTGTGATTCTTACGCACTCTAGCGTCTAAGAACCATCAAAGCAGGGGTTGGCAATCACCTCAAGATCAATCTTTGGCTTGGAATGCCTTGCTTTCAGCTCTGCTGATACTCCTAGCCTTTAATATTCAGCTGAAATGTTATCTCTTTTGTAAAGCTTTTCTCAATTTTCCTAGGTGAAAGGAATCACATAGTCCTTGATGATTTCATGGCTGTGTTTTGGGTGATTAAAATCCTTATAACATATTTTTTTGTATGTATGGGTCTAATTCTCTTGGGGGGAAGGCAGTATGCATAGTGGTCAAGAATCATTCAGCCTGGATTTATAATTTATTTCCACCTCTTACCAGCTATGTAACTTTAGTCAATTTCTTATTTTTTTTTGTTTTTAGTGCTTAACTTTTCTTATCTGTGAAACAAAGGTAGTTGTGAGAATTAAATGAGTTATGTAAATGAAACACTTAATAGTGCATATGCTTAAAATATTTTGCTATTATTATTTGCTGGGGGAAGATAACATTCCATGTTAGTTTCTGTCAAGCACCCAGTGCAGACGTAGACACATGAGGAAATTGTTGAAATTGAAATGAATTCACTAGGCCAGGGGTTGCAAACTTTTGAGACGGAAGACCCAATCTTGTCCCTCACAACAATTTAAAAATTATTTGAAAGCCATAAAACAAATGAAATCACCATTATGGTAATAATATCCTTTAAAAATTTTATAAATGAAACTATGATATTGGGTTGTTGGAAAAGTCATGACATATTTTTCCAATGATTTTCACTGCAAAAATGCATATGACTTTTCCGACAACCCAATAGTTTTATTTTCATTTTCAATTTACTTCAGAGCCATATGTACATACCCAACGAGCTGCATGTGGCTCACAAGCTGCAGTTTTCCGACCCCTGCACTAGGCAATTATGAGGCTAGACAGGACAGTGTCCAAGTGGGGAAGACCCCTTTGGCTCTCTGGAAGAAAAACATGAAAATATGCAATGTAATATTTATGATTTTGGATTTGAGAGCATGAAGGGATTTAATTGAAGATACTGTAAGAGAAAGCAGGGTGAAGGATTTGTCACAGTTTTCAAAATGAACTCTGAAGTACATTCAGTATGCTGATAGCATGTATCTTGTAGAATATAACTGCTACTTGCTAAATTATCTATGCCTTTTCTGATTTCTTTTTTTTTTTTTTTAAATTTTTATTGGGGAATTGGGGGAAGGGGAACAGACAAGTTGCTGTCGTTTTGTTCTTCAGTCTAGTTGTGGAGGACGTTGCTTCACTGGCCCAAGTTGGCACCATCACTGCGCTCTTCCAGGGCGAGGCAGATCAGTCGCTGGCTTCTGGACGGCCGCTCACTGCGGCTGCTGGCCACTCATGCTGGCTGCTGGCCGCTCACGCTGGCTGCTGGCTACACACGGTAGCCCATGGCAACCCACTGCCACAGGGGCTGCAGCCTATGCCGTCGCCGGTGACTCACGGCAGCCCAGCTCCAGGTTGAGCTGTTGTTCAGCATCTTAGCTGTAGAGGGCAGTGTCACTGGCCCTCATATGTGGGATCTGAACCGGGGCCCTCTGGCATCCCAAGCGAGTTCTTAACCATCGCGCCACTCGGCCAGCCCCCTTTTCTGATTTCTTAAAAGCAGAATACTCGTTTAGAAGTGTACCTTGTAAGTGAATTCAGAACTATCAGGTGATACCTCATTTCCCACTTGGCTTTTAGGGTTCTTGTGTACAGATCCTCAAGTTTAAAGTAACAGACATCTACTGAATAGTAATAGAAATCCCCCTGAAAGTAAATAATCTATAAGGTATGTGCGCTGTGCTTGATTATCAGATCAAATTATTAAGTATAAGTATACAAATAGCAAGGAAAGGTTTTAATTAATTAATTAATTAATTAATTAATTAATTAATTAATTAACTTACTTATACTTCTGCCTTTTTTCAAAAAGGATTTGTGGTCACTATATAGACATTTTGATAAACAGGCAGTCTTTCCATGCTCCTAACTTCCAGGTTCAAAAAAACTTTTTTATAAGTGAATCCATTTATATTTTCCATAATCCAGTTACTCAAAGCTTGGCATGCAAAATTCACTACCTTTTAAGGTTATGTTTATTATGACTTGTCTAAAAGCTAAACATGAAATAAATCTCATGTAATTATACATATAATAATATATAACATATAATCATATTTTTAAATTAAAGGCTATTATTTTCAACAATAAAATTATGTATGCCTTTTCGATAAAGAATCATGGAGTTTCTTGAGGTCAGTGGATAGTTTTGCTTTGTTGGTAGGTGATTTAGTTGGTAGGAACTGTTCATTTTAATATTTGCAAAGATTTCTATATTTAAAATAACCTCTTTTATTATAAATAATATGCATTGTTTGACAAGCAGTGTGAGTGAAAGCACTTGAATTCTTACAATAAAATATTCTTTTAAGGGCCAGCTGAGTGGCACATTGGTTAAGAGCTGGCTTGGGACGCCAGAAGGCCCTGGTTCAGATCACACATGTAGAGTGACACTGTCCTCTACAGCTAAGATGCTGAACAACAGCTCAACCTGGAGCTGGGCTGCCATGAGCCACCAGTGGCTGCGTAGGCTGCAGTGGGTTGCCATAGGCTACCATGTGTAGCCAGCAGCCAGTGTGAGTGGCCGTCCAGAAGCTGGCGACTGATCTGCCTCTCTCGGGAAGAGCGCAATGATGGTGCCAACTTGGGCCAGTGAAGCTACGTCCTCCACAACTAGACTGAAGAACAAAACGATAGCAACTTGTCTGTTCCCCTTCCCCCAATTCCCCAGCACTGTTCCCGTCCACCAATTCCCCAATAAAAATCTTAAAATATATATATGTATATATATATATACATATATATATATACATATATATATACATATATATATATATATGTATATATATATTCTTTTAAGATTGAATTTTAAGACTTCAGGACACAAATCTAGTAAAATATGCTTGTGAAAACTATGTTTACGTTTTAGCCTGTGCTGCAATTGTGTGGATGCAAGTGGCTCTGTCTTGTAGCAGAGGCCCTATATTCTCAAAACTGTTCTGTTTTCCAACAACAATCCCAAAAGATCATTGATTCTCTCCAAAGAAATATCAAAACCACATTGCATTATAAAATGCCAGCATTCCCACTTCTAGCTTTCAGTCATGATGGGTAACAGGGACCAGGTCTTCCCACCCACCTCTAAGAATTTAAAAAATGGACAAAACATATAGAATGACAATTTTCACATTTCACATTTCAATAGGTAGCAAAAGACTGAGGAGTAAACAAATTAGATCAGCTTTTGATTCCCCATATTACTGTCTGAAGAGAGCTTACAGGCTACAGAGCAGGAAAGGAAAACCCAAACAGACCATGGAGATGTCATTGCGTTGAGGAAACAGAACTGAGAAATTACTTGCAAGGCAGATAGAATTCACATGATAAAGTATCAGGAAAGAGAGAGTTGCACTGAAATTTATTCTAGAGATCTTCAGAGGATTTATTCTCCTTGAGTGTTCAGCTGAGTACTGAGCATTGCATATATGTGAGGAAATTACCCAACACTGGAAAAGAACCACTGGAAAGGAGCTAGTCAAATAATTGCTGGAAGTCACAGAGAGTTGGGATCATTTGTGTTCCTACCAGCCAGAGTGAAAAAATATCTGGGCATCAGTTAGAGTACTCAGAAGGGTAATGCCTCAATAGTGGAGCAAAATTAGCCCTGGACTAAAAGCTGTACTGTTCCTACCTAATAAAGTCTAAAATCAAACTTTGAAGGGATGCAATTTTTCAAATAACTTAACTTTTCATAGAATTAAAACTAAAGAATATTTAAAGAATATTTAGTACTCAACAAGATAAAATTCATAATGTTTGGCTTGCAAAAAAGCAGAAAAATATCATGCACAATGAAGAGAAAAATCATTCAATAGAAACAGACCCAGAAATGACTCAGATTATAAAAATAATAGACAAGAACATTAAAACCATAGTGCTACTCTGTTGTATATGTTCAAGAAAGCAGAAAAGTAGGAAAGCATGAGAATTAAAAAAAATACAATATGTAAAGAAACCCAAATCAAACTTCTAGAGATGAAAAATACATGGTCTAAGATTCATATATTGGATGGGATTTACAGTAGATTAGACATTACAGAAGAAAATATTAATGAACTTGTAAAATGACATAATAACTTTGGTAAACACTTTGACAGTTCTTTTTTAAAGCCACATATCACTTATTATTTGAATCAGCCTTTCTATTCTTAGGTATTTATCCAAGAGAAAAGAAAGCACAATAAAACTTTTACATGAATGTTCATAGTACTTTCACTAAAAATAACTGAAACCTGGAAACAACCCTCATGTCTATCAACAGTGAAGGGTTAAATAAATTGTGATGTATTCATATAATAGATTTGAATAAGGAACAATATTAGAATCAAATATCAAATAGTATCAAATAGAACTACAGTATTAAAAAGGAATAAATTATTGATAAATGCAACAAAATGAATAAATCTTAAAATTCATTTTTGCCCATTATAGGCTAAATGTAGTATATACTTTATGATTCTATTTATATCAAATTCTATAAAATGCAAATTAATCTATAATAACAAAATATGATTAGTGGTTTCTTAAGGATTGGGAGTGGAGAGAAAGGACTGAATTATAATAAGAAATTATAATAAGACAAGAGGAAATTTTGAGATTTATATGTATGTTTATTATCTTGATTCTTGTGATGGTTTACCAAGTATATAATCATATGAAAACTCATTAAACCATACAGTTTATGTGAAATTTATTAAATGCTAATTATACCTTAATTAAAATCTATATTAAGTATATTTAAACATATATTTTTAATCATATACAGGTTTATAATTCAAATAACCAATAAAATGATAGGATGAATAAAAAAGTTACAAATGATGCCACAGTTTTGAATGTATATAGTTCTGCTTTATCAAGATCTCAATATACCTTTACATTCATTATTGAATGAAGTACATGCTTTAGAATGTGATTCAGATATGTGTAGCCATGTTTGGCCAATTGGTAGGCAGGCCAATTAGAATTCCATTTGCATGAAGATTGAGAAGTTTGTTGGAAAGTTCACCCTGAGATAACTAGGAGCCAGACACAATGAGCTTGATCCAGGATGAAAACCTTTGAGGACTTCTGAGAGTAGGGGATAGTGGAGAAGACAACAGTTTTCCCATTCCTGCCCACAATTGGACTGCTATAGGCAGAAGCTATTTGAATAAAGTGTTTAGATATCTCCCTTCCTTCCTTCCTTCCTTCCTTCTTTCCTTCCTTCCTTCCTTCCTTCCTTCCTTCCTTCTTTCCTTCCTTCCTTCCTTCCTTCCCTCTTCACTTTTTTCTCACTTGGTCACCAATTTAGATTGAGGAAATAATATACATAGGGCACTCTTCTAGGTGCTAAGATTAAAGAAGTAGATAAGTTAAAGTCTTTAATCTCACTAAACTTATAGTGAAAGAGGGCAACAACTAATTTAACAAACAAGTGCATTATGGAAAGTCTGGTAAGGATAAATACTAGCAAGACAATGAAACCAAGTGAAAGAGTAGAGGTGGTGGGGCAGAACAGTGTTGATATAGAAGGTAGGAAAAATGAGTAAATGTCTCTCTTTTGCTGACCTTTGGGTGGAGCCCTCACAGGGAGGGAGTGAGCCAAGCCAAAAAGCATTGCAGACAGAGACTAGTAAGTGCAGAGGTCCTCAATGTGGACTTTTATTGGTGTGTTCGAAGAACAGCAACGGGGCCAGTGTGACTTAAGTGGACATAAGAAATTGGAAAACAGTTGGAGAGGACTTCGGAGAGATTATGAGTCAGATGTAGGACATATTAAGGATGTTGCACTTAGCTCCAATTACTATGGGAAGCCACTGGAGTGTTCTGAGTAGGAGAATGTCATGATGGCACACATGTTTTCATTTGATCTTTTGTAAAAAACAAGCCATGTGGCAGCAAAAGTGGAAGCAGCAAGAACAGTTAAGAGTGAAGTAATTTTAGGCAAGAGATTTTAGGCAGATTATACTAGATCAGACAACCTGTGAATGACAGAAAAAGGTGTAGATATAGTCAATAGAGATTTTTGCAGCTTTTTGGGGTATAATTATCATAAAATAACCTTCACATTAAGTCTATGACAATGCATTTTGATATGTTCATACACCGTATAAGAGATATGGTGATTATTGGTGAAATTTTGAACATTTTGATGGTAAACTCACAAACCTTGATCATGGTTTGGATCAAGAAAAATCAAAGAAAAATCAAAAGTGGCTTCTATTTTTGTCATGAACAACTGGGTGAATTGTGGCATTGTTTACTAGGTGAGAAGATTGGAGGAGAAGCAGGTTTTAGGAAAAAGACCAAAGTTCTTTTTGGGAGCTAAGTTTTTGATATGTATAAGACATTAAAGTAGAAATTGAATGTATGAGTCTGCAGCTTAGGAGAGATGAAGACTCTGGAGGTATAAAGTTTGAAGTTATAGTGTACAGATTGCTATTTAAAGTGACAAAACTTGATGATATAACCATGGTAAGGATTTCATTAGAAAAACAGAAACTAGAAATTTCAATAGAGGATATGTTATTAGGCAACTAGCTATATAAGCGTTGAAGGCTGAAAGAGCAAAACTGGGAACATAAAAATACCTCAAAGTTGATCACTGCAGGACTGGAATAATGAAAGGGGAGAGGTAGAGGCTTTCAGGAGAAAAGCCCTCAAAGGTGATGCTCAAAACCACTCAGGATGCAGTAGAGGCTGGTTGAGGGGGTCCTGAAAGAATTAGGTCCCCCAACATTTGGAGGTTGGGGAGAGGAGGTAAATCTGCAAGATGATTGAGGATGATTATTAACTTATGAGGTAAGAGGAATCTAGGAGAAGGCAGAAGCCAAGTGAAAAAGTTACTTAAAAAGAAGGGAGCAATTAACTGTGTTAAGTGCTGTTTAGAGGGCAAGTTGAACACTGAAAATTGCTATTGGATTTGATAAAATGGGTGTTGTTGATTACTTTGATAAGAGTGAATGTACTGGAACTATGGCAATAAAATCTGGAGTGAGTCCAAGTAAGAATAGAAAGTATGACAGCAATATAAACATGTGAGTTTTCCAAGGAATTTTGTAATAAATTGGAGAAATAGAGCAGTAGTAAAAAAAAGATATGAGGCTAAGGTTTTTTCTTTTGTCTTTTAATGTCAGATATGAAAAAATTATTTGCTGATGGAAAAGATGTAATTGAAAGGAAAGAACTTGATTGCAGGAGAAAGACAGGGATAATCTGAAGAGCAAAACCCTTGAGTAAGTGAGAAGGAAAGAATACAGTAGTGGGCGTGGACATTCATTTATTTTAATACCAAAGAAGTTAGAGACTATGGTTGGTGATAATGGAGGGTTGGTTGAATTTGTAGTAGAACATGAGAAATATACCCTTTTATCAGGGAATTACAATGCACCACAATCTGCTAAAAGTTAAAAGGAAGAAGGGGTGATGGAGGTTTGGGAAGAGAGAAAAAGGTGTAAAATAGTCATTTTGAGAGGGTAAGAGCTCACTCAAAGTTAGTGGTAATCAATGGTGGACAGGGGTGGGCATACTGAGAGCTGTCTACTCTGGGTGCAGGCAATAAGGCATGAATTTTCTGTAGAAAATTTAAAAATAACTTTAAATTTAAATTAAAAGTTTAATGAATAACCAAATTTAAATTTAAATTTTAAATAAAACATTTAAAATTTAAATAAAAATTAGTTTTAAAAAAAACAATTAAAAATTGGACCAAAGGACAGCAATTTGTCTGTTCCCTTTCCCCGATTCCGCAATAAAATCTTTAAAAAAAAAAAAAGAAATTGGCCTGCTTTTTATTATCACCATGTGTAGGCAATTCTACACAATGTCAATGATAAAGTACTCCTCTCTGGAAAAAATGTTTTATTGGTATCAATTCTAATTAAACAATTGCTATGATTATGCTAGAATTTTAATAGCTTCAATGAGCACAGGAAAATGTGCTGGATTGCTAATGCCCTATTTTTTAATAAATATTGTAGTCTATGTGTAAGTTATTTTGGAGGACTCCAATTTAAAAAAAATTAGCCCCTGAACTCTGACACAGAGACTCACCAGTTTCACCATTTCACCAGTTTCTTTAGTAATTTCAAATGGTTCAGAATCATTTGAGCTTGCTTGGGGTGAGTTCTCATCTCTCCGCCATCCTATGTTTAACAGTAGACTCAGAATAAAGAATGATAACCCAGTGATTGTAAGGAAAACAGCACTTGAGTTATAGCAATACTGCCATTATATGTGACCACCTGGAGTTTTTAGTTGTGTTTAAAATTTACAACAGTGGAACAGAGTCCAAATTGTGAGTTGTTACAGATTAGTTTGAGTTAGTTCATCTAGAAAAGATATTTCTTCTCATTATTTCAACCAAACATAACTTTTTTTATATGGAGTAAGAGAGAATGTTAAAATATGACCCATTCCTGGTATCAGTGTGCATGTACAACATTGGTGGCCATAAATATTAAAAGAGATCAGCTAGCATGTTTGTATGTCTCTCCTACTCCCCACCATGTTCAGCTGCGCTCTTATTTCCATGTTAGTAGCTCATGTATTAAAATTGGTAAAAATATATGGTGTGTAGAAATTATGAAATAAAGCTTTTTTTATTGAATTCAGTATTAAGGAGATGTTTATTAAAATAATATATCCACTTCTGTTTTTCACAGCTAGTGACTGGTGTAGAGTTCAGGCAAAATCTAGGCGAGCAAACAAGATGTTATGCGAATTGGAAAATGATTTATCAGTGGAAGCATGGTTGCATTGTGCTTTAAACAAAATTGGAAGCCTGTATTCCGAAGTCAACTTAGGGATTTTTTTTGTAAAGCAATTATTGCAGTCATTTATTTTATTTATTTATTTATTTATTTCTCTTCAGAGTAGCTTTATAGGTCATACTTTCATAGAATAATAAAGCTGAAAAATGTCTTCAGTATCATATAAACATTTACTCATATGTTCATGTATGCTCTTTTTTTTTTAAGATTTTTATTGGGGAATTGGAGGGTGGGAACAGTGCTGGGGAATTAGGGGAAGGGGAACAGACAAGTTGCTGTCATTTTGTTCTTCAGTCTAGTTGTGGAGGACGTTGCTTCACTG
>NW_017731991.1:252183-255004 GCF_001890085.2 Hipposideros armiger | reverse complement strand
GGGTCCTCTGGCGTCCCAAGCCAGTTCTTAACCATCGCGCCACTCGGCCGGCTCCATGTATGCTCATTTTATAGATGAAAAAACTGAAACCTAGAAGGGGAAATGAATCAAACAAGAGTTTCTTATCCAATTAGTATGAAATGCACATAGCAACTCAAGTCACATGACTCCTGGTTAAGTATTCTCTCCCTTAATCCCATCTAACTTTTTATAAGTCCAGAGGATAATTACAATATATGTTATATGCTTTCTCTATTTCTCCTGCATAGAAACATCTATGAATTGGTTAGTTTGGGGAACTAAAGAGCCCTTCTACCATTCTTTACAAAACAGTAGAGTTTTCCCTTACAGATAATGCATAAAAGTGTGTTTCCGGGACTGTACTGGCTAGGATACGTGAACCAATGGCTTGTCTCAGATGTGGGCCATTCAATGGAGTTTTCAATTCAAGGACATCCAAAGACCTTGTTTATTTTCCTCTGGTTCATGGAGTAAAACAGACTAAGAGAGAGAAACTCAATCTATTTGTTACATTGATCTGAATATAATAGAATGAAAGCATATATTTTATGAAGTCATTTTTGTAAAAAATGAAAATTAGACAACCTCAGAGGAGGGGTAAACATTTAGCCAAAGCCAATGAAGATCATCTATTTAATAATCTATATTTTGCCTTCTTTAAAATTTTTACTTTTGTCCAGACATATTATCCGCACCTTCTTTCTTTCTTTATATTTTTTTTGGTTAGTTTCAGGTGTACAGAACCATGCAATAGTTACCATTTTCACCCTCACAAAGTAACAACCCCCCTCCCCCATCTATTACCCTCCCACCCCCGATATCATGCTTATCTATTACAATTCCATTGAATCCGTTTCCGCTCTCTACTCCATGTCCCGAGACTATATGTATATATAGTTGACAAACTATATTATTCAACATCAGCTTCAGAAATACAATGCGGTGGTCAGTCATTTAAATTGTCATTTTATTTCAAAGTTGATTTACACTTTAAGGAATTATCTACAGTAAATCAAGAACTACCTAGGTAAGGAATATGAGGCAGTTATAAATCACAGTTTAAAAACTCATTTACAGAGAAACACACTCTTTCTTTTCCCCCAATGGCTGTATTTAGTATTCAAAACGGATACTCCATCTCTCTGGGTTGTCAGAAAATTTTAACTTCAGTCTCTTTGGTATTTCCTGCCTCCTAACACCAAATTAATTTCAGAAATGTGTTACATCAAGATATTAGGAAACAGGGAATGCAATTATTAAATAAGTATCTTAGTTCACAGGTTACAGTTGATATGCCACAGTTTGAGTTAGCATTGCCATTCTGATTTTGTGCCTTTTTGCTAATTTAGTGTAATGCTTGGTGATTCATTCTGGAAAGCTGATCATGTCATGATAAGCCTAAATGTACCACCCTGGTGAAAAAAAAAGAAAAAGAAAGAAAGAAAGAAAGAAAGAAAGAAAGAAAGAAAGAAAGAAAGAAAGAAAGAAAAAAAAAAGAAAAAAGGGAGGGAGGGAGGGAAGGAAGGAATGAAGGAAGGAAGGAAATAAATTTCCACGTCTTTGTCATGTTTTTCATAGAACTGCTAGAGAGCTTGAGGAGGAAGCTTCACCCCTTCCTCCCATCCCCTCCCTGGCCCCCAGCCAGGGAAAATTCGTTTTTTCACTTTGGTGTTGGATTGAGTGTAGGGGGTTAGGGGGTCTTCTCTCTAAGTGTTTTTGCTCAAAAGATTTTGTTTTAACCTTGTGTTGGTTTTCCTTTTGCAGCTGCAACAAATTGCAACTCCAATAAAACACAATTTTAATGTCTTAAAACAACATAAATTTATTACTTACAGTTCTGGGCTAAAATCAAGGTGCTGGCAGGGGCATCTAGAGCCTGTTCCAGGTTCTAGAGGCTGCCTTTGGCTCAGTTTGTCCCCCGCCAGCAATCACATCATTTTAAATTATGCTTTTATTCTCACATGCTTTTCTTTTAGCTCCATCTTTCTTTTTTACTTATATAAGGACTTTTGCGCCCACCTGGAAAATCTAGGGTAATCTCCCTATCTCAAGGTCCTTAATGTAATCACATTTGCAAAATCCTTTTTGCCATATAAGTTAACACATTCCCAGGTTCCTGGGACATCGACATATTTGAGTAGCCATTTTTCTGTCTACAGCACAGTTCAAAATCTCTGACCTCTCTGGGGCTCTGGAAGCCAAAAGCCAGAGAAAAAACAGGGTTTTTCTATTTTCTGCCATATGTCATCCTACTGACGATTCATAGACTTAAATGCTGGTCATAGATTTGTGCCTGATTTCTGAACATTAAAACACTATAAATAAAATTAAAAGGCAAACGGTAAATTCAGAAAATATATTTGCAGTTAATATGGTATTTTATGTTTTTTATCAGTCATGCTAGGGATTTAGTTATATTTTTAGTTCTTTGCTGGAATGAGAGGAAAGCAAAATACTGAGGAAAAATCCAACAATCACAAGTCCATATGCAAAGACATTATTTTTTTTAATTACACATGACGTGTATTATACAAATTAGTACATGTTAAATAAGTGGAATAAAGCGAGGTTATATAGTTTCCTTCCCTGAATATAGGAAAATATCCATTTGGCTATTCAAACATGATTCTCATATGGTAGGGAATAGAAAAGTTTATTTATTTGTGATTTATAAACCGTTAGTTGTTAAACCATGCATGTAATGAGATGTTATAACCTGGATGGTAACAAAGTTATTCCCAACTCTAATCTCATTGCCCTGAATTATAGATGATTTAACCAGTGTAACTCACATGAAGTA
>NW_017731991.1:239575-251540 GCF_001890085.2 Hipposideros armiger | reverse complement strand
AGTCAATGGAATTGTAACAGCTATATACGATGTCAGAGGGGTAATAGATTGAGGGGGGGTTATCATTTTGTGAGGGATGTAAATATCTAACTATTACATTATTTTGTACACCTGAAACTAATAAAACAAAACAAAACTGAGAGCTGGGATCTGTTCTATGAGACTTTTTCCATTGTCTGCCTCTGACTGCTCTTTTCTCATCTTGTCTATGATTTATCTTTTACCAGCCTTTTCTCAGTCCCCAGGATTTTCTATGTTCTTTCTTTTGTCAGGGACTTTTCAAATTCTGTTCGTTGTTCCTCTCTACTTCTTCCTTTATTAATAGAACACTAGAGTTTTAATGGGGCATGTGGCAGCCCAGATAAATACTTTATTTCCCAGCATTCCTTGTCTTGTGATAGGTTCTAGATAATAGGATGTGAGTAGAGTATAAGCAACGTGTGCAATTCCCAGGTGGTGCTCATAAAGGGTGAGGAGGATGCCCTTCATTTCTGCTCTCCTTGCCTCTGGCTGGAAACGAGACTTGGGAGCTGGAATAGTCAATCATCTTAGATGATGAGATGAAAGCTGCCTGTTGAACAAGGTAGAACAACAAGAAAAAAGCTTGAGGTCCCAATTCCATGAAGCCAGCAGATCAGATTTAGATTCTTTATGCTTAGATTGTTATGTGACTGAGAAGTGAGCTTTTATATTAACATGCTGATATTTTGTTCTTTGTTTAGTCAAACTGTATCTTCTTTCCATCTCTGATTACTAAATTGTCTCCTATCTCTGAGATGTCACCTTAAATCCCACTTCAAAGATTAGTTTGGTTTCTTCCTAGGATACTATACTGCTTTGCACACTTCATCACACTTGTATTTTTTGTTCTTTGCTAATTAAAAGTCCTATGAGGGGGAACCATATCGTTCTTGACAGTACATGGTGTATATATATAAAATTTTGGCTGAAGTTGGTGCAGGTAGGGACTAGGTCAACACCTGTTCATTTCCTCTTCTTTATCCTGATATACAATCGAATCGTTTTTGTTTGTTTGTTTGTTTTGTTTTGTCTTTTTAGCTTTTATTCTTCCCAATACTTAAGTCAGTTATTGGCTGCTTTGCTTTCTCCTCAGGCCCTTATAACTGGGTACAGACTAGCCTCTGCCCCCTTTTCCATTCCTGCCTATACCCTGTTCCCACCTTTTCCTAATAACTCTAAGTCACCCACAATTTTATCTTACTTTTCTAGCATGATATCCTGTCCTAGAAAGACTATATTTCAGACACATTCTTACTCTTTCTGGATCATTAATTTGGATTCCCTGAGTCCTTCCTTCTATGTGTTGAATCTTGCAATTTTAAAAAACAAATGTGTATTTTCTTAGTAGGAAGTCAGACACATACTCTCTCTGTAAAGTTTTATTTCAAAACCTATAAATATTAAAATATCAAATAAAATGATTCACTTGTTAAATAGATATTTATTGATTGGCAAGATGATTATGAGACTAAGGTACAGTGCCTATTAGAATAAAACACTTAAAAATGTTTTCATTTTTCAATTATAAAAAATATAAGCAGAATATTTCAAAGAATATATAAGCTAGATTTACACAAATATTTACAGAGGTTCTGTGACCATTCTTTATAATAAGATTATTTCTTATTATAACTAATATGTTTGTTGCAAATAAATGCAACCATTACCAATATAAAGGGTACAAGTTTAAGTCCACCTATTATTCTAATCTTTGAAGATAGCTTTATGAACAGATTTTTTTCTACATAGGTAGTAAAATGTATCAGTAGAGGAAGAGTTCTGATGTAATTGAATACTGGACCAATAGTGACTTAATCATTTAAGACATTTAATTATTATACATAATCAAGAATCCTGAAAAAAAGTGATTGTAGGGTTGGTGGGATGGCTCAGTGATGTAGGACTCAGACTCCTTCCCTCTGTTTTTCTCTACCTGTTGGCTTTTCCTCCCAGATGCTTCTTGTCTCATGGGGATAAGATGGCTGCAGTAACCTCAAGTGTCACATCTTTATACAACGGCATTATTGGCGGGAGGAAAAGGCTGAATGGAGAAAGAGATCTTCCTTTCATTAAGGAGAAAAATAATTCCATAAATTTCCCCCACCCTTTTAGTCAGAACTGGCTGTGTGGCACTTTTGCTGCAAAAAGGCTGAAAAAGTAATTAACTGGCAAAGGGTAATGGGATTGACCTGCATATATTTGTCTACTTACAATTTTTTGGGGTGCCTAGAAGAGTTGTTTCTAGACCAGAATTATGATTTTTTTGTCTTTGTTTTTTTGAGACAAGGGGAGAATGCCTATTGAGTAGGCCAGTAGCTGCTATACACATTGTATCAATGTGCATGTAAAGGATTAGCTTGCCTGTGATGCAGACTCCAAATAATTCTGGTTTAAACAAGAGGGAAATTTACTTCTCTCTTGTAAAAGTTTGGAGCAGGTAATACAGGAGTGAGATTCCTTCTAGACTGCCACTTTGCCATCCTTAGAGAATGGCCCTCATCCCTATGGTTGAAAATAGTGACTATATTCCAAGCAATAGGATGAGAAAAGATAAAGTTGATAAGGGGGCAAACGGGCATGCACTAGCTCTTGTTTCAGTAAGGGGCCTTGAAGCTGCTCTGAAACATTCTGCTTCTGTTTCATTGGCTGATTCTTAGTCATGTGACCACACCCAACTCATAGGGAGCCTGAGAAATGCACCTTTTATGATGGGTGGGTATGTGTCTAGGTAAAAACTAATGCCAATAGAAAGAGAAGCTTTAAAGAAAGAGAGTGGAATGGAGGAACTGCGAGAAGTCTCTGCCATGTTTAAGCATAAAAGAATATTCAGTATTATTCTTTTTGTAAGAATGCCATCATCCTGAACATATGTATTACTATCTTCTTTTTATTTAAAGGACTTGTTTAAGGATAAGGCTTGTGAAAGCTATAGGAAGTCACTCATTTCATTTGTTTAGTTTACCCCTAAATTTTTCCCAATTTAGTGTTTTGGTTGGAACTAAAGAAAACATTACTGAAAGACACTGCATTTTCCTATTGTAGGCATTTAAAGAAATATTTAGGAAATTATTTTTTTGGGTTCTGCTTGAAATCATTTTCCTAAAAGATATGAACAGAAGGACTGAAAAATTTTTTAAAGGTGTAACACTATTCAGGTCTTTTAATCTATGAAAGCTGTGTGTGAAATCCTGTCACCACAGCATAAACTGTTGAATAGAGAAATCCTTTCTCATTTTAAACTTCTTTTTATTCTTTCTGAATGACTACTAGGCACCAGATATTAAGATTTTATTGAACAGATTTATGTGTGAAAAGAAAAGTCATGGTAATCTCTTTTATGTGCGTTTTTATTTCTTTTTTTTTTTTGAAATTGCTTCTACATAGATTAAATTGTATATCCAAGCTTAGAGGTAAAACGCCAACTAGTAAAATAATTGTTTTTTGTCTGGCCTGGCCACAACCTCCTGCAGGAAGCTCATTCAAATATGGGCTCTTCAATATTTCTGGCAGAAAATAAAATCTTTCTCTCTTGTTCACATAAATAATACCATGCTAGTGCATTTTATTAATCCTGGCTTTGTGAAATGAAGTTTTAAAATCTACTAAGTATCCTCTAATTCAAAGCGTTGCTCCAGTAGAAAGAGATAAGACAATTGTTTTATTACTCAAAGGCCATGTACCTATATACAATCTGTTTTCGATCTCGCTGTCATTTCTTTATTGGCAGAATGCTTGCTTTCACATATAAGTGAGTCCAGTTTTATAACTTCTGTCTACAAGTAATTTCTCTGAGTGAATCGGGTGACCAATTGTCTGAGAATGTATGATTGAGGGTTGACTTCTGCATGTCACATGACATCTTCTTCCTAATACTGTGTAAGTCTACAGCATTTTTTATGGAGTCCCCTAATTGCTTCATTATTCCATATCGCTAAGCCATGTATCCCTGCTGGCTGCTAAAAGGAGACATCACTTCACATATTTGCACTACAGTTAAGTAGGCCTAGATTTTTGTAATAGCACTGACAATGTGGCACCAAGAAGAAGGTCACGTGGATTGTGGTAAAATTTGGACTCTGCTTTGAAATGGGATTTTTGAA
The DNA here is from genome assembly GCF_001890085.2 of Hipposideros armiger. NCBI lineage: Eukaryota > Metazoa > Chordata > Mammalia > Chiroptera > Hipposideridae > Hipposideros > Hipposideros armiger. The sequence goes on along the minus strand of NW_017731991.1, from coordinate 247,419 downwards.
TCCTCTTCAGTAACAATGTTTGGTGTGAGTTTCTTTGTTATTTTTTCCTGAACGTCTGTTACTGTATTAAAATAGTAATCATTTATATTTTACTGTATGCAGTACATTGTTCTGGGTGTTTTGAGAGATACCACAGAACAATAAGATAAAAATTTTCCCATTCCCTCATCCTAACTCATGAAGTAATTGGGTGGGATACAGCAGGCATTTTCCCTTTCTGTTCATCTCCAGTATTTGCAGTCTCTTCTACTTCATGAGATTGCATGTACCTCCCACCAAAGAACCTCCCTTTCCTGGCTCCCATGCATCTTGGCCTGGCCCTTGATCCCGCTCTGACAGACACATATTCCCAGATATGGGAGGAACAGCTCAGGATGCATTCTGGTGAGGCGAGGCAGCTGCATTCTTTTTGCAGAAGCAACAGGCAACAGTGAAGGGGGTGTCGGAGGAGCACCTAGCAGCTGCCATTGCTGGGGTTGGTGGAATTAGCTAAGCTGTCTGCATCCATGGGTAGTAGCTGTGATGTCTTCATGAGACCAGTTCTATGACATGTACTGGGGCATGTCCTTGGTTGGAAAGTCTCTATGATTAGTTTCCAGGCTCTTTTGGATTTTGTGAGTTAATAAAAATATTTAATATAATGAGAATTACTTTTTTTTAAAAAAGATTTTTATTGGGGAATTGGGGGGATGGGAACAGTGCTGGGGAATTGGGGGAAGGGGAACAGACAAGTTGCTGTCATTTTGTTCTTCAGTCTAGTTGTGGAGGACGTTGCTTCACTGGCCCAAGTTGGCACCATCATTGTGCTCTTCCCGGGCAAGGCAGACCAGTCACCGGCCTCTGGACCGCCGCTCACTGCGGCTGCTGGCCTCTCACGCTGGCTGCTGGCTACATACGGTAGCCCGTGGCAACCCACTGCAGCAAGGGCTGCAGCCTACGCCGTCACTGGTGACTCACAGCAGCCCAGCTCCAGGTTGAGCTGTTGTTCAGCATCTTAGCTGTAGAGGGCAGTGTCACTGGCCCTCATGTGTGGGATCCGAACTGGGGCCCTCTGGCGTCCCAAGCCAGTTCTCAACCTCGCGGCACTCGGCCGCCCCCGAGAATTACTTTTTGTTGCTTGTAACTAAGGCTAAAAACTATCACATCTTTAATGAATAACAAAAGAAAGTGAAATCCAAATTTTTGAGTAGACATAAACATAGTAGGAAGGAGATAGACAAGGACTCAAGATGAGAAAGATTCACTGAGGAGGTAAATGTTGAGATCTGGAGTCTCAGTTCATTCAACAAATACTGTAAGCTGTTGATGTATACCAAAGATGGGATTAGCGCCTGGGACAAAAAAAGTAAACAAGATTGACACAGTTCCTGCCTTCATGAAGCTTACAGTCCAATGAAGAAGAAATTAACCTTTACTGCAACAGCTCTGGCAACAGCTCTCTTGGGGAATGAGAGGATACAACGTCAGGTATATCAGGGACACTTATGTATTCAAGAACAGTGCGGTGAGGTTTCCCAAAGGAGTGTCTTTGAGAAACAACCTGAATGATGTGTAAACTAAAATGAATGGGTAGAGGAGGGTCTTTGGTAAAGAGTGTCCAGGTAAAGACATCAGCATTTGTAAAAAGTTTTATAGTGAGAGAGAATCTGGCACATTTTAAAAACAAAAATTTTCTGTGTTGTTGAAATATAGAATACGGAAGTGGAAAGTGGCTGAGATAATTTGGAGAAGAACCAAATATTTGTTTCTTCTATATTGAACTTTAGAGAGAGTTTATTGAGGTTACAACTTACGAAAGGTAAAATCAAGCCTGAGTATAATATGCAGTGTTATGGTACTAGTATTATTCTTTGCAAATAAAGATGATTACTCTGCTGGTCCTTCAATGCACCCTATTAAGTCCTGATATTCTATATAATCTTGAAACAGAGCTTTATATGGGTTTATGCCTGGGTAAAGAATTATTTGAAGATAAATCATTCTAAACAATTCTGAGTCAAACTAGTACAATGATGTGCAAATAAGAGATTCTTAATACATGCATTTCGAAGAGATGGGGAACAAACTAACGAAGTTTGGGAATGTAGATTTTCTTATTCTGAAACAGTTGGGTGTCTGTACAATTAGTGTGATGAGGTACTGGACCAGAATAGAGCCAGTAGCAGTGCTCGAAGGGATGAAGAGAAACAGACATATTTAAGACATATTTAGGAAGATATGGTCATTGATTAAAAGGATAAATGATACTAAGAAGGGGGTGCAATCAAGATGTTGCTCCTTCATTTGAAAGGCTTCCTAAGTGGTCTTTCTGTCCATCTGTGATGGATTGGCTAGTTGGTATAAAAAAATCTCATCATGTTTCTGTTTATACATATTTCAGTTTAATTTTAAATGCGTAAATGCCTTTAATAGTAGTAATATGTCTGAATCTGTTTCTTTTTTCTGTTGCCTAGCAAAACTTCAGGTATAAGACTCAAATAGAATTTATTTATTTAGTGGCTATGGCAAAATTTGACATTTTCTTTAGATAATACTGGGTTTGGATAACATTTAGGCATATATTTGAAGAATTGTATGTGTTTTATTCATGGGGTAAAACTATGAAAATAATAATTTACACCGATGCAGCACTTTGCATTTCTTTTCAAAGATCTTCTTCATTCATTATTTCATTTTATACTCACCAAAACCTGTGAAAGGCAAAATTATCCCCATTGTACAAACTAAGAACACACTGGCTGGAAAAGTTTTAATAATAAGTTCATGCAGGCTGTAGGCAGCAGAAAAACATGGACAAAAGTTTGGCTTTTCAGGTCCTCATTCAGAGACAATGAGTTATGCATTTTTTTCTCACTAGGTGATAGTTTTCAGAAGGTCCAGAATATACTGTATGAGTGAAAACTCTAGAATTTATAAAGAAATTTGAGGGGAACCAAAGTTTTGCCACCCTAAAATATGCCTTTTGGGATTTTGATTTTAAGTTGGTTATTAAGAAACAAAAAACTCAGAAAGAACCTTTGAACCTCCCCCTTCCTACCTAAAGGAATTCAGATTAAAAAAAACAAAACAAAAAGAAACCTGCTTCAGGAAGGGAACCTTAGCATAATCACCTTAAACACATATGAATTAGCACATATGTGACAGACAGGAAGAAATCTAACAAAGCCTGTTTCCCTGTGTCCCATTGTTTCTGGGTGGCCCAGTAAGAATTTGTTTGCCATATGTTTGCTCTTTCTGTGAATTGCCTACTTTCCCTTTGGAATCTCAGGCCCCTTTCTCCTTGGACCAGAATGGCATATAAGCTTCAATTGCCCAGTGTGTTTTGAGTCTCATATTTTGTGACACCTCCTGCATGCACATCTGTAATAAACTTTGTACATTTTCTCCTGTTAATCTGTCTCTATTAATTCGATGACTAGCCCAGTTAGAGGAACTCAGAAGGTGAAAGGAAAGTTGTGTTATTTATTTTTTTTATGTCCCCACGTGATATATGAACTTCTAATTAGGTAACAAATTAAGTATAATTTGGAAGGTCATGGTAATTTCCCTTAATGTATGTACAAACTATCTCTATTCAAGCAAAGTGAAATGGAGGGTGGATCAATGTCTCTCAAACATTATCAAGTAAAGGATCGTTTAGGTCATTCAGGTAATATTCCAATAAACTTAGGGTCATTTTCAGTTTGGTGTTTTTATTTTGTCCTGCATTGCTCTCCTTTATGTGCTTGAAGGTGAAGACATTATTTTCTACTATTTTGTTTTTGCCTGAAGAGCTTATACAACAGAGTTGAGTGCTCTCAAAACTACTAGGAGCTCAAAGATGCAAATGCATAAAAAATGCCTTTCAAAACCCAGCTTAGCTTTAGAAGGTAACTTGCTGAGAAAATGCTTATAGCAATGGGATGACATTATTCAGCTCTGTGAGGTGCTATCTGGAAAGCTACAACATCTTTGCTTAAAGGACTATATTTGTTTATAGATAGATAATTACAAGTAGCTCTAGGGGCTGAAATTTTGTGAAAATATCCACTTATGGAGGCCTCTTGGTTGGCCTACTTATGTATGTACAAACAGGCTTTTTTGACATGAGGGCCAGAGGACTGATGATAAATAAAGTGTGACTGTTAATCCATATATAAAATTACTAATGACCACAGTTGGCTTTTGTCAGGTTTAATCAGTTTGAAGAATAAATTAGTGGTGCTTTGAAAATCTTATGAAATATAATTCCTTGTACAAATGCCAATTACTTTTTATTTTTTAAAGAACAGAATTGAGTGACAGCTAATACGGAATTTAAATACTATTATATGTTAAGAAATAAAACCACACATACATATAAAAACATATACCTTACATGTATATATGTTTATTATATACAGAGGGTGCTAAAAAATGCATACACATTTTAAAAAAGGAAAAAAGCATATTAAAATTGTAATAATATATACTGATAACAAAATATGAATACAAGTCATGTGTATACATTTTTTAGCACCCCCCATAGCTTCTAAATGATCTAAGGAGCAAAAGCCTATTCTACATACATTATCAAGCTGAGAACTCAATAGTAATTTATTTGTAAATTTGAAAATGGGGTAAGAGGGATGAGATGGTGGGAAGAAAAACGAAATGCCAGATATGAGTGTGAAAGAACATCTTGCTATATGGTTTCTTTATTGGGATTAGAATGTTGATGACTTTGAGAGAGAATTTATTTAAGAGAAACAAGTCTTATTTTCCCGATAGGATATTTTAGAAACAGCCTGTGTTATGACTGTATTAATAAAGTGTTATATATTAAGTATTGTAGACTTTCTTGCCTCACTGAGATTCAAGAAAAAATTTCATAACTAGTGAGTTAGAAAGCTTGGCTTTCACTAAAATAATGATTAAATAAAAAGGGAGAAGACTGCCAGCTAATTAGTTTGGTGGACTTTTACGGACATTATCTTGAAAGGCCATGTAGGAAACCTGAACTGGTCAGAATTAGCTTTGATCTGAAACTAATTTCCTTGAGTGAATAGTAAGAATTTTCTTTCTTGTAACAATTTCAAAAGGAATAAAATAGAGGAAAGAAGTGGGTTCATCAAATGAAGGGCAAATGGTCTGATCACACACACACACACACACACACACACACACACACACACACACACAGACGCACACGCATGTCCCTTCAGAGAAGGTAGGAGAGGTTATGGGTAGGGGATAAGAAAGAGAAAAACATTAGTGATCCTCATTTTTGTTTTTCAATATTTATTTTTGTTATCCCAGAAAAATTATCTTTATTTTTAAATAAATAAGTAAGTGATGGTATATGAGCTATTTTGAAAACATTGTAGAATAACCACAAATGAAGACATTTTTTAGTTTGGAGACTTCTGTTTCTTCGTGAGGCATTTTCTTCCTAATAAACAATCTTGGTGCTTCTTTGAGCCATCCTAGAAGCTCTGATATGGTTGCACTATCCCATGGAAGATTTAAAACATGCTTTTTTTACTGCATATCTACTGAACAATATGAGGTAACTCAAAGGGGTTATAATGGCAAGATTAATTTGTAATGATAACCATCATTAATATTTAGAGCATTTGTTGAGAACATGAAGCTGTCATCCCTTTTTGGGAACAAATTGGCTGAGTATAAATGTCCTCTAAATATTCTGTGGGACCCCCTGTTTTGGCCTTATTTCCTCACTTTATTCCCTGCAGTGATGACAGCTGTCCCCAAATTCAGTGCTCTGAGCTTCAGTGTGGTACCCATATTCTTGAGCCATCTCTTGAATTGCCTGCTCTGAATGAATATGCTGCCAAAACACAGGAAGGCAGCATCAGGCTGGGAGAGGACATTCTCCCATTGATTTTGCTTAGCTTGTCCAGGTGTAACAGTGCAAGAACTTCACTTCTTTAAAAATGACTTGTTCTCTTTTCTTTCTCCTTGATCCCAACTGGCCTTGTCTAGTGTAATAGCCCCAGGACTCGCTTCTTTTCTTTCCTTATCTTTCTACCTTTGCACATACTACATCACCACTCCTCTAATCATTAAGCCCTTAGGACATCAGATCTGGTCAGCATCACACAGTCTTAGGAACACAGCCTCACATCTGCTGAGAGACAGTTTCCCTCAAACTAAAGATGGCATCTTGACCTCAGCTGTGTTTCAGCTCCAGGCCCATGAAGGCAGAACACCCCTACCAGCCACATCCCCTTGAAATCAGACAGGATGACTCCATGACTGACATCAGGACCTGATGCCACGATCAGCTGCCTCCTACTCTAGCCCCAACCAATCAATAGCGCTCACGACCCCAACTCCCTTAGCTAGTGAGTTTTATCATGGCTAGTGAGTTTTGTCCTATATAATTATCCCCTACAGGCCATCAGGGAGTCAAGGCACCTGTGTCTCAGGCTTGGCGCCATTTCCTTAAATAAACCCTTACTATCTTTGCTACAAACCCCTGTTCGTGTCTTGTTTGCTTTGATGCACGCAGGCAAATGAACCCCCTTTAATTTGGTAATAGGTTCATGAGGTTCTTAGGGTTGTTCTTTTATGGCTGCTTTCCCCCATGAAGCTCTACCCAAGCTGGTCATGAAAATATCAAGAGGTACCAGAATAAAGGTTAAGTTTTCTCATAAAAATTGCATTTTCTGAAAATAGACATGAGGCTGTGTGAGATGTTATCTCAACATCTAATTAAAAGCAAAAGATTGTATAGCCCCCCCTTCTGTTTAATAACTGGTACCTTTCTGCTAAATCTGAAACTAAAATTTACAGCTCAGAATATTTTAACTATGGAAGATAAGTATTTTGATATTGTGATTTATAATGTGGATGAAAAAGGGTTTCTATGGAAAGTGACCTCTCAGGGTAATCTGATCATAAATTTCTAACTGGGCAGGTCATGATAATAGTCACACCCCAGTCACATAAGTTCTGTTGTAAAAAGTCATCTTTGTCTTAAGCAACCTCTGTCTGTTGTTTCTGTGCCTCTAGGTTCACACACTTTTGAAATGCCTCTTTTCAGACCCTTCCTTCTAAATTGTGACCACTTTGAAGAGAGCACATAATTTTAACTATCCTGTCATCTAACCCCACCTTGCTTTCTCCCACTTCGTGGAATCTTCCCTCCTTGATTCCCAACACATAAAAGAAACTGCAAACTGTCATTTCTTTGAAACATTTCCTCAGTCTGTTGAGATCTTGCTGCCAGGAGTATCTTCTGTTTCACTCAAATACATTTTTATAAAAAGTCTCTACAGGTTTGGATGTTCCTATGCTCACAATAATAAGAAATATATATTGTGGTTGTCATCCCTGTTTCTGTCACAGAGCTCCTAAAACCCTGGGAATTTTTTAAGTGATAAGAACAATCAAGATGTCTTTTGTCATATTAATGAGGTGATTTTTGGAATGCACCTAAAATGGGGGCTGGTTGCCAGGAAACCACCAAGTGATTAGAGGGTAGGAACTTTTTTTCTTTTAGTCATTTCATGATTTATTAATCTTAGACATTATTGACTTCCTATTATGTTACATAAAGATCTAGCACCTTTAAAACCTTCCCATTTTCATCTCTTCATCCGTAATAGTTGTATCACAATTTTTGTTAAATTAACCTTCAGTGTTTACATTACTATGACTATGTAAATGCTGTTTACTACTGAGCCAGGAAGTATACTATGATTATTTTTTCTCTCCCATACATTTTTTTTTAAAGATTTTTATTGGGGAACTGGGGGGATAGGAACAGTGCTGGGGGAATTGGGGGAAGGGGAACAGACAAGTTGCTGTCCTTTTGTTCTTCAGTCTAGTTGTGGAGGACGTTGCTTCACTGGCCCAAG
>NW_017731991.1:224967-239410 GCF_001890085.2 Hipposideros armiger | reverse complement strand
GAAGCCTAGCTCTAGGTTGAGCTGTTGTTCAGCATCTTAGCTGTAGAGGGCAGTGTCACTGGCCCTCATATGTGGGATCCGAACAGGGGCCCTCTGGCGTCCCAAGCCAGTTTTTAACCATCGCGCCACTCGGTGGGCCCCATACATTTTTTTTTTAATTGAATTAAATACCCACCTCTTTTTTATTTGCTACATGCCTATGGATAATGTTCCATGTGATCAATTCCCTCAAAATAAAATTTTCCTCAGAGGCCAAGTATCAGATCACTATCAGTGGTACTTCTTTTCTGGAAGATCTGCCTCCTACAGCCTGCTCCTTCTGAGGCTAGCTTCTCCCTGGGCCTCCCACACAGCTATCAGAGGATAGAAACTTTCAATCCCACTCCCCTGACCTCCTAGGAGGGGCAAGAGGCTGGAGGCTGAGTTTAATCACCAATGGCCAGTGATTTAATTAATCATGACTATGTAATAAAGCCTCCATAAAAACCCCAAAGGATGGGGTTTGGAGAGCTTCTGGGTGGGTGAACACATGGTAATGTGGGGAAAGTGAGAACCTGGAGAGGACATGGAAGCCCCCCACCCTTCCCCCATAACTTGCTCTAGGCGTCTCTGCCACCTGGCTGTTCTTGAGTTACATCCTTTGATAATAAATCTGTGATCTAGTAAGAAAATATTTTTTTCTGAATTCTATGAGAAGCTCTAGCAAATGAATAGAACCCAAGGAGGGAGTCATGGGAACCTCTGAGCCAGTCAGAAGTGCAGGTAACAACTTGGACTAGTGGGGAGCAGTCTTGTAGACTGACTCCTTAACCAGTGGGATTTGATACTATTTTTAGGTAGATGTCAGAATTGAGTTGAATTGTAGGACACTCAGCTGGTGTCAGAAGGATTGATGGTTGGTATGGGGCATCTCCCTCCCCCAAACCAGTCCACACATTGGATTTGGGTCCAGGAACACAAAAAGAAATAGGAAATATACTAGGTATAGGAAACGCTATTATTATTCTTCCCGTAGCTGAAATTTCTCATCTTTAAAAGACATTGTTATACTATGAAGTTTAAAATGTTAATGAAGTAATATATGACATCATGATTAAATCATCTCTCTAATTTGTGAGTTTGAATGATGAGAAGGAAACAAGAAGATATCCATATGCCAAGGAACTCCAGCTGCTGAGTATCTGTTAACAAACCTGGGGTGTCTGGAAATTATTATTGTAGGTGTTGGAGCCTGGGTGAAAAGACCTACTACAAGAACCCTGATTCTGGTCTCAAGCTGTAAGGAAGCAGAGGACTTGGGGGATTTGACTTTCATCTGGCCCATATTCCACGCTGAGAGAGGTGGCTCCTTCAGGTAGAACTGAAAAACACTTTGCCTGAAGAAAACAGCTTCTACATTCATTCAGGCCAGACTTTATCTAGTTAGTATCTGACAAAAAAGATGTTCATATGGTGAGCATATGATAAAAGTCTCTTAGCAACTCATTCGACCCTGGCTGATACTTTCAAGTTTGCTTTAAACGTATTTGCTAAGTCTAAGACACAAATGGTTCTAAGGTTATGCATTATTTAATGTATAAGATGGAAAAAAGTGACATAATGTTAAGACCCTAGGGTCTTAACACCTTAAAATGCATCCCTATTTCAGAGTAAATGTGCATCCTAGAAAAGAAGAAATGTAGTTTGCTAACTTCTCCCTTTGTGTCTGAGTCCAGGTCTTCTCTAGTTGGGGTGCCCTAAACCTCATCAAAATCTTAGATGAGCTATATATTTGACATGAATGTAGTCATTCTGGAAAAGTGTACTTTCTAGAATGTTTACCAGAGAAAAGGTTTCAGGCAGCATAGGGAAGTCTAAGTAGTGTATGTGAATTTAAGGGAGATACAATTTATTGCTTGAGTCTTACAAATTCAGTCTTGTGCTTTACAGTGGATGTCTCTCTCTCCACCCACTTCAGCCTGTAGGAATCAGGTAACATAGGGAGGTTGCTATGTTATGGGGATGTCTGTTTCCCTGCCCTGGCCCTGCATGAGAGTGTGTGGATGTGTGGGCAGATACTTTGGATACTTTGATAATAAAAATTGTTTGTTTTGATAAGGTATCATTGATCTTAGCAATTCTGTCCTTTGCCCCTCCCTAAGTGTTTCCCGGGGGAGAGAGTACCTAGTTCCCCTGGTTTCCTGACTCAGTGTCTAAGCCAGGTTGCAATCTTCCTTGATAACATCTGCTTCTGAACAGTTGGTAGACAGCTGCCTCCTCCCTCCTGACCAATATCACTCATTCACTTAACAATTATATTTTGAGCACCTTCTGTGTTCCAGGCACTTTTATATTATGGAACATAACAGATAGAACATTGCTACTGCAAATAATAAGAATTGACTATGTTTGAGCACAGACCTGAAGAAAGCATGAGCTTGAGCTGTGTGGACATCTGATAGAAGAGTGTCCCTGGGAGGGAATAGCAAGGGCTCAGGCCTGGCAGCAGGAACATGCACAGCGTGCTTGAGAAGCAAGGTGGTGAGGCTGGATGGAGTACAGTGGACAGGAGGAGAACGGTAGGAGGCAAGAGGAGAGAGGCTGAGGAGAGGGTAGGCCAATGTAGAAGCTTGGGGTGTTTTCTCTGAGTGAGACAGAAAGGCACGGAAGTAATTTGTACAAAAAAGTAACAAACTGACTTTCTTTTAAAAGGATCTCTTATTTCTATGTGGAGAAGAACCCCCCCCCCCAAACTGTAGCATGGAAGTATGGAAGCAATGAGACCACTTAGGAGACTAGCACAATAATCGAAGAGAGAGGTCCTGGTGGCTTGTGCTGGGGCCCTGGTGCTGGAGGCGGTGAGAGGTGGTCAGGCCCAGGACATGTTTTGTAAGGAGAGCTGCCAGGCTTAGATGGGCTGTGGGGTGGAGAATGCAGAAGGATGACTGAATGGACTCTGGCCTGAGTAACCTGAACAATGACGTGCCGTTGGCTGTGATGGGGCAGCAACGTGGGCAGAGCAGTTCGAGGCGGAGAAGCAGGAGTTCAGTTCTGAACATTAACTTAGAGCTGTCTAGTTGATCTTCCAATGGAGCTTTCTGCCGTTTAAGGCTATATGAAGATCTAACAGAATGGCTAAATGTAGAGTACAAGGTTTATTACTCTAATTAGCCTTCCATTCGTCATAGTCCACACATTTATGGAGTGCAAGAGGGTGAGCTTGGCACTGGACACACCCCACCATGTATACAGCATGTAAGAGGTTGACCTCTGGCGGTGGCTTTGTGAACTGGAGTGAGTCAAGAACACTGCTTAGCCAATTTGTTTGGAATTCAGTGCAAGTGACTGTTTTGAGTTTAGGCCTCAAGAGGCTTTGCACTTTCACTGTCTCTTTTAGACACTTCCTTTTACCAAGAGAGAAAGCCTGGGACAGCCTGTGGCAGTAAAGGTGGGCCGCAGCATCCCAGGTGTGACCTCACCTGCCAGCTGACTTTAGAAGCCTAGGCAAGCCCAGTCAAGATCAGCTGAACCTGTTCAGATTAGCAGAGCTACGCCCCTGACCCACTGACTCATGAGGGAATAATCAATGGCTCTTATTTAAAGCTACTGGATTTGGGGGTGGTTTGTGACACAACAGCTAAGTGATTCAGAACATAAAGCGGCAGAGTTACTTCAGGACACTCGTGTGGTGCGAAGTATTTCCTGATTTTTTTAAAGGGTGACTTTACGGTTGTTGTAAAAATGATACGTATGCTCATTCAGCTGTACTGAATAATAGAGAAAAAAGTGTAAAAATGACACCACTCATAGTTACATATCTGTTTATATTTACTTCAGTTATGCATACATATTTCAAAACAACTATAAAATAATAGATCAATTTATAAATGTAAATATTGCATTTACATGCTAAGAAATAATTTTACTCAAACTCTTCAGGCGTGTATTTGAGATTAATAATTAAAAAAAATTGTTATAGCCGCTTTTTGAGTTGCCTAATAGTCGTCCAGAGGGCATCATGCTGACCGCAAGGTTATCTGAGGTGCAGAACTCTGTGAAGCCTGCCTAATGCTTCCACTGGGGGTTTTTGCAAAACTGTTGAGTACATATTTCCACATTATTAGGAGAGCTGTTTATTCATTTACCCCGTAGGTATGTATTTGTGGCCTCAAAAATGTTAGTACTGAATAATTGCTTTTAACTTTTTAAGGCAAATATTGACTGAATGATGAATAATTTTTGTAAAATATGTGAATATATTTTTAAAAAAACATGACGTGGAGCACACCTAACTTAAGACAAAACATTACTTGTATTTTTGAACATTGCGTCTGATCTCCCTCCCCAATCTCATACCTCTTTCTTCATTCTCAGAGATAACTACTATATTGAAATTATTTTTTCCCCCACACTTCTTAAACTTGTTTGTTTATTCATTTATATCTCAGGAACATTATTCCTGAGATTCACCCTTAGTATTGTGTGTACCTCAAATTCACTAATTCATTCATTTACATTGCTCTTTGGTTTTCCATTACATGAATACAACATGCCTTATTTTTTCATGTATATTAGTCAGGGAAATAATCCTAATTTCTGTCACAATCTCAACATCATAGTTGCTAAATATGATACAAGGCTATTTATAGTCTCTCATTTAACAAACTGATGTGGATCAGCTTGTGAACGTGGTGGCAGGAGGAGAGTGAGGAGTGTCTGCTCCATGTAGTCATTCAAAGATCTATCACAATTTATCATGAGTCTCCGCCATACTTTACCTGCATCATCCAGTCAGCAGAGATAGAAAAAAAGGAGCGTAGAGGAGGCCTACTTGCTTTCAACTGCTCAAAACAGAACTTTTGCTCGCTCTCTTTGGTAAGAAATAGTTAAAGCTTCCATGTGGATGCAAGAAGACCTGAAAATACATTTTTTCTTTTTTTGTGCTCAGGAGAAATAAATTGTTTAATGAACCCATAATATTGTTTCTGTCATAGACTTGTCTTCTAGTCACTAGATATATATTTTATTTTTACTCTCCACTCACACTCTTTCCAATTAAGGCAATCTAAAGTCTTATCGCAGTTAAACATTTACATCCTTATTCTGTTTTCTTCACAAGACTATGTCTTAAAGGGCTTTGGTCCTTCAACAACTTTCTCCATGTGATGTCTCACTGTTTCGTTTCTAAAAGCGATCAGATTTTCCACTTCTTCAAGGCCCCAAATTTGTTGACTCTATTTCCTTTCCAATCAGCAAATTCTCTCCTGGCCTTATCTATTTCTGTAATAGTCAGCTGCCCTCCTAACACACACTATTTCTTTTATTTTCTTTAACCACTTTCCACAGCACCCAACTTTTAACTTTCCTCAGCACCCAACACCTAGCTGCTCAGCTAATGACTTATATTTAAGGATTTGTTAAGGCAACATCTCATTTCAAAGTACAAATTACTATATTAGTCAGAATAAGCTAATAGTTGCCAAAAAAATCAATGTGAACATGTCGGTAATTTAATACACTTATTTCTTACTCACATCTTAGTCTAATTAGATGTTTGGTGGGTGACCTCCCCTGTAGTAATACAGGGTAGCGGTTTCTTATTTCTGTGGCACTGCCAGCTTCAACATGTGACACATGTAGAATGGGAAGAAAATGTGGAAAGTTGCATGAGTAATTGATCATTTTTATCATTTCCACTCACAATGACTATATATTATAAAAAGTCTGAAGTGATAAATATCAAGTGTTTCTCTCTGGGAGGTGGTTTTATGAGTATTTTAAATTTTCTTTCTTTCTTCCTTTGCTTTATTCCTTCACTTCTTTGCTTGTTCCAAGATTCCTGGAGGGAATGTTATATCCTCTTTGTATTAATGGAAAAAATTATAATTGAATAACTTACTTCAGATACAAAGGAGTAAATTTTACCGCATGAGCTAAGCATTAAATACTAAACTGGTGAGAAAGGTACACCTGGATAAAGCTTTTGAGTATTTGGATATTTTAGGTAAAAAGTTCATGTAGTTCTGTTGACCTCTGATTGATCTCAGGCTTTAAAAAGAGACATTGCAAAATATTAACAGGGACAATGCGTTTTGTTATTGTCACATTATGCTTTTGCCAACCATATGTTTAACTACATATCTGCTCTGTGCATTCTTGAATGCTTTGTTTCTATGTTTCTTCCAGAAACTTCATACTTAGTTCAATAAAGTCTTCATTTCAATTAAAAAATTATTTAATGCCTATTGTAAGCTTATCACAGTGGAAGTGTAGAAGCTTAGGACATGTATCTTCTGCTGAGGTCCCACACAAAATGAACACCTTAATGGTGGAGTGGGTGAAGGAAGAAAGCAAACAATTATGAAAAATCATATGAGCAAATTAGCATTTAAATGAGAAGTTACAGGTGTGGAAGAATTCTCCTGTTTTAGGATTTTAAAATATGCATCCTTTCCACTTGGCTTTACATGTCTCACAAACGTTATTTTTATTGTCAATGTACAACAACGTGTAATCCCATTCAGTGACACCAGGAATGAGCTTACACTTTGGCAGGTATTGAGCATATTTTGTTGTTCTTGGTATTGGTCAGAGTGACATTGTTCTTTGTTACTTATTTCTTATCACAGAGTATAGTAGAAACAGGAAATAATCTAAGGTATTTATTATGTTTTGTGTAGGAATGTGGGAGGCTGCAAGGGACCTTTACAGTGTGATTAGAAAGTTCCTCAAACACATTTCATTTCTTCTGAGGGAGCTATTATTTCTGAGGCAGCTGTCTGGTTATCTGGGGGAGACTACGAGGGACTTAGACCCAGATCTAAACTCAGAAAAGCTCTAGCTACGAGAAATAGGAAGTCCAGAAATACAAAAACTCTCCAGATGGGGGACATATTATACTTAATAAATACTTTTGTTTCATACTTATTGTTTCATACTTTTGTTTAATACTTATTAAAAGTGCTAAGTTAAGTCTAATGGGGATTTTGCATATATATAGGGATTTTAAGTAGAGATGGATATTTACTCTTTTTATCATGTTAATTATATCTGAATATAAATAAGGAAGAAACCATCAGGATAAAGTAACAAATGTGGGAATAAATCATAAGAAGTTTCCTAAGAAGGCATATGAATATGAAATTAATTTAGCTTAGCTAGCCAAATCAAGCCTGTTGTATGAGTATAAATTTCTCACTATGAGACTGGAAACATACAACACAGGTGACTGATCCTACCAGCAGTTTTACCTTTTTAAGAAAAAAAAATTGTTACAGAATATGGCTTGAACATTGAAACTATTTCAGGTAGCTATATAGATACTCTTTCATAGCTTTTATAGTCTTTTTTACAGCAATATAAACTTCTTCAACACATAAATTATATATTTTTCTCTTTGGTATATATTACTGAAGCCTATGAATCCGTAGTTATAAGCTTGTTTTTAGATCAAGAACCCTATTGAGAATCTGGTGAAAGTTATGCAGTTCCTCTCCAGGAAAATGCATACATTTTTATAGAAAATTTATTGTAGACCCTACCCCAGAAGGCTCTTTACAGACTCCATGTTAGGAAACTCTATTCTCAATCACAGTTTTCCCTGTTGGTTTTTGGTTGGTCTGGGACACCAAGAGCCATCAGGGTTGCCCAGCTCTACCTTGGCATCCCTGCTGCTGTCTTACCTCTGTCTACAGCAAACAGTGTGGAGGCAGGAGGGAAGCACTGAATCTGAGGCTGTACTTCTCTCTGGAATAAGACTAGAAAATCAATTACTTATTTATCCATCCATTTAACAAACATTTAGTAGATATTTATATAAAAAGCACAATGATATATAAGACAATCCAACCATAAGAAGAAACGCAGAAGTGTTATTCACACTATTAGTTTATTTACAAACTAGAGATTTCAAATAGTAAAAAGGTAGAATTATATTAGTTACATTTATTTGTACAGAATGGCAAGTTGTATGCAGAATTGTCTCATAAATTCTAAAATGTCATTCAATGTTTTAATATATCTTGATGTTAGAAAACTGAAGCCAACGAAGATCATAGTGAGACAAAAAGCCAGGAGAGTTTTTTATAAGAAATAGGATTTACAAATTCACAGAGACTTAAAAACAAACCTGATCTAAGGGAGAAAAAGAAATTGATTATGGAATTGTTAACTACAAGATGTAAGAGATACTTTCTGAAATAGGCATAAATTGATATTTAGAGGCCATCTTGTTCAAATATGAAGCTTAAAGAAGCCAGTTATAAAAACGTAGTTGAAAAATATAGTTTAGCAGCAGTGGGTTTATTCTGTCAATGAAAATTATTTCAAAAAAATAATCATCCAGGAAAACATAGGTCAAAACTCCCAGAAACTTTCACACATGGCAAAATGTGTTATAGATTTTCTAAGAATAGTGTTCAAAACCTAACCTTGATAGCCACCAGGAAACCAATGGAAAGAACACTCTAATTAATTACAAAAATATGCATTTCTATATGTATTTCCTAAGGCTGCCATAATAAATCACCACACATTTTTATATGTAAAACAATAGAAATTCATCCTTTCACAGTTCTGGAGGCTAGAAGGCCAACATCAAGGTGTCATCAGGGCCATGCTCCCTCTAAAGGCTCTAGGGGACAATCCTTCCTTGCCTTTTTCTAGCTTCTGGTGGCTCCCAGCAACTGGTGGTGGTCCTTGGCTTATAGCCGGATCACTTCAATCTGCCTCCATCTTCAGGTGACCTTTTTCTTTGCATCTCTCTGTGTCTTCTCGTTTTCTGTTTCTTTATAAGGGGCTCATACCAATCCAAGATGATTTCATCTTGAAGTCCTACCTCAATTGTATCTGCAAAGATCCTTATTCCAAATAAGGTCTGAATATTCTGAGGTTCCAAATAGACATAACTTTTGGGGACCACTGTTCAATAACAAAGACTTTTCATTGTTGGTTGACCTCAGGAAAGAGAGGACAAATATTTTATTATTTTAAAATTCAGAATTTTTTCCTATAAATTCGCCCTCCTGAGGAATATGTGGAAGTGAAATCAAAGTTTTCTATCTTATAAAGATTTTAAAATCTTGTCATATAATAATTCATTCACAAAGGCAAGGGATGTCTGGATAGATCCTGGCACTGATAAAATGTGTGCTTATGATTACTGAAATAGGACTTTCCAGTTGAATTCTACTGCACTGGAATTAAAGAGATTATCTAAATCCATTTATGTCATTAAAAAAATAAGAAAATAGTGACTGAATCTCAAAGCAATCTTTAAGACTTGCTTTACTATAAAATGTGAATCCTCTTTTTGTTTAGGTGAGCTAAATTGTGTGATCAAGATAATGTTCTATTGCAATGACAAAAACCCCAAAAACTAGTCTAAAAATGAGAATTTACTGAATCATGCATGTAGTTAAGAATTCCAAGAGGGTAGGATTGTCTTTAAAAACTCTATGGATTCAAAGAATAATATTTTTTTCTTGCTCTATCTCTCTAGCTCACCTTTCCTCCATCACTTGGTTCTATTTCCATTGGTGTGTTGGCTTCCTACACTGGACAATAGACAGGCTTTGCCCATGTGGTAAGGGAAATGATGGCATAGCCACAGAGATTTTCAGGATTAAATCATCCCAGTTTAGTGAGTTACAACTGAGGAAAGAGATGGTATCCATTTATGCAATTTCATAGGATGATTCTGATTGGCCTGAATTAGGTCACCTGCTGATTTTTGGACCAATTATATGATCAAGGAGTGGTTGGGAGTTATTTTAGTCAGTTCAGGCTGCTGTGACAAAATGACATAGACTAGGTGGCTTATAAACAACAGAAACTTATTTCTTATAGTTCTGGATCCTGAAAGTCCAAGATTAGAGTGCTAGTGTGGTCAGGTTCTGGTAAGGACCCTCTTTTGGGGTGTAGTTGCTGGCTTCTTGTATCCTCATGTGGCTGACTGCAGAGAACACAGCAAGCTCTCAGATCATCCTTACAAGGGCACTAATTCTGATCCTGGTGGCTCCACCTGCATGGCTTTATCTAATCCTAATTACCTCACAAAGGCCCCACCGCAATAGCATCACATAGAAAGATAGTTCCAGCACATGAATTTTAGGGATCCAATACATGAAAGCATTGGTGCCATGTTCTAACTAAATAACATTAAACCTTTTTAATGTTGAATTTTATGGAGATTCTCAAAGTATCAATAATAAACTTTCTAAATGAATGTCTAAATAACTGCCATTTTTTTTAAAGAGACCCTGAGCTAAAATCACTATGCTTCCTCTAGCATAGACATAACTTTTTGAAACCTTCTTTCTAACACATTTAAAAACATTGCTGTTAAGAGTGGATTAACTGTGACATTTGGAAATGTCAGAGGTAATTTTGGCTATGGCAATACTGGGCAATGCATCTCACCTCTAAAAGTACTATTTGTTGAGGGCCTAGGTGCTCGTGACATTGCTAGACAGCCTTTCTTTGTCCTTGTGACAGCAAATAGGTTTTAGCACTGAAGAACCTGCTCCTTACAAAGCAATTATCATTAGAAAATGTCACTGCATACATTGTAGGATAAAAGAAGGAAAGGGATCTGATTAGTGGCTGATTTAGGAGAGGAGAGCACATCCCTAGCAGAGCAAAGTGCCAGGAATCAAGAACTCATACCGTTTTTCACTTCTGTTGAAGTAACCTTATTAGAGGGACTGATTTGAATCATGGAGTGGTTGATAGGATTTTCCAAAATTCCAGAGCAGCTGAGTAGGAAGAGAAACACTTACAATGTTTAAAAATGGTTAATAGTTGATGTTTTATTTTATGAAATTGATGCATTCTGGAACATAGATGTATAGTAACTATGTTTATTGACTAATTCTAGGGACCAGATTCTATGCCAAGTCTTTTACAAATCTAGTATTATTAAATCTTCATAACAATCTATATGTATTATATATATGTTACACATATACATATATTACATATGTATACATATATATTATATCCATATATATTACATGTATATTTATTACATATGTATTACATATATATGTATTATATATATGTATATACTATAATCATTCTCATTGTATAAATGTGGAACTCTGAGGCAAATTTTGTAAGTTTCTCAAGGTCACCCTGCTAAAGTAGAAATGAGATTCATACCAAGATCCACCTGACTCAGTTCATCATATCTTAGGCAAGCTTTGCAATTTTACATATCATTATATTGGATCCTTTGTAAAGCAGTTATGTCATTATTCATGTGTAGGTTTGATGCTCATTAAAATTAACTTGCATTGAAACCAATTGTTGATATACCGTATTTGCCGGCGTATAAGACGACTGGGCGTATAAGACGACCCCCTAACATTTCCACTCAAAATACAGAGTTTGTTATATGGTCGGCTGTGTGCGATTTTGCGAGTGTGGTAAAATCGCATAACAGCCGAGCATACACCCAGCAGCGCTGCTGATGCCTGAACGGTATGTGGAATGAAGTGGGCGGGCATCGGGAGGCCACTATGGCACGGGGCAAGCACTATGGGCAGTCTATCTGAAGTGTACCTGGCGTATAAGACGACCCCCCACTTGGAGGCATATTTTTCAGGGCCAAAAAGTCGTCTTATACGCCGGCAAATACGGTAGGTCATGCCCATAAATTTTACTTCTCAATATAATCCAACATTATGGTAGTTGGATGTTGCCTCCTTTTTCTTTCTTCAAGGTTTACACTTCTTTGACCTAAGCATGCACATTTATATGAGAGGGAGGATGAGTTCTGAATGCTCCTCTGGAGAGCTATTAAAATTTCACTGGAGTTAGGGTGGCCAGATTTAGCAAGTAAAAATCTAATTACATTGGAACTGTTGTTTATCTGAAATTGACATTTAATTGGATATATTTTATCTGGCAATCCTAATTCGAATTTCTCCAACTTGAATCTCTTTGATATTTGTTTTTGTTCCCCTTGAATTTTATTTTCCTTTATTCAGTAGAGTATTATGTATGTTCAATAGAGTATATTATAGAATATTACTTTGTTACTTTAAAACTTTCTGACCAGGCCTTTAAGTTAGTTATTACTCTTTACTTGAGGTCTCAACACTCAGTAGTTTAAGTGCATCGTGAAGCACCATATACCACCTGATTTCTTATTTCAAGCTTTATTCTCTGGTTTGTACTCTGACTTGAATTTTCTCATGTAAGGCATGTACTGTTTTATTGCACACTGACAATTACCCACAATACAGAAATAGAAAGCAGGAAAAGGGAAGAACAAGGCAAATTGGCAGGGATTGCGTCTAGATCTTCTCACTAGAGTAAGCAGCTTGTTGGAGAAAGTGGGATAAGATGCTAGGACTAGCAGATGAAGATCAGGTGGGTGAGAAACCTGGGCACTCTGTCAAAACTGAGAGGTGGGTGACACCCAAGATGAGCTGGTCATGCACAATAGCAGAGTGATTCTCCAGGGGCAGAAGTTTGGATAATCAGAGACAGAGCATGAGAGATCAGGACTTTCAGGAGCTGCTTGGTCCAAGAATGGTCCCTCTTGGTTTAAAAGGTACAACATCCCCAGGAAGGCATACGTTTCTGCTAGAATACTACCAATTTACAGAAAAGCTCTTTACTCCCACCCCAAATATGGATTCGAGTAACATTGGCTCTTGCTAATGAATTCTAGTAACTTCTTGGAAGAAATATTCATTGAAAATATTAAGACCATAGTTTCATTTGCTACATTCCCTGCAAGCCTGTCTAAAGAAGAAAGCAGCTCCAGAGAAAACTTTGTGTAACAAATACGGTCTCGCCTGTTAAGAGATGGTTTGGTACAGACCCACGAGCAGCAACATAGTGAGAATACAGCATTTGTCTTAACTCTATGTCTTTGTCACACACACACACACACACACACACACACACACACACAGAGCTTTTGCCCATAAACATTGATCTTAAGTACAAAGTCTGAATTTTCTTAGATCCTCTTCATTCACTGCTGGCCAACTTCTACATTCATATAGTTTCCACTCTGGCACCTGACTCTTGGTCCTCTTTTTATTTTCATTCTCATTCTGGCTTTTCTGGATAGGTACACACATCTACTCTCTGACTCTAGACTTTAGTTTGTTTTCAAGAGATTTCAAACCCTGGGGGTTCATAAATCAAGTTATGATAGATAATTTGGGGATAGCAATAAAGATAATAAAATTAGAGTGTTGTAAGTCAGATAATCAGAGTCACCTATAATAATATATCACTGCATGGTATTTCTGAGAATAATAATTTCATAGTTATCAGTGAGGAATAAAAAATAATTTAAAAAAGTCACCAAGTAACCAAAGTCCCACCTTGCTACAAAATACATTGCTGGTTAAACAATCTTTACTGCTAGGTCTTTCATTTTCTTCCATAAGCATCCTGCAAATTGCTGTAAGAATAAGTAAATATTGTAGAATGTACTTTGAAAATCAACCAGTAGACCGCTAAATTGAACTTAGTATGGCTTATTCAGTGTGACAGACTTTAACACTTCCTTTCTTTGTGAATGATAATGAGAGTTCATAGGGGGATTATGTTGGAATACAAATACCCACGGTCTTATTAACTGCAGCTAGAGCAGGTATAATAGCAAGTGTAAGTCAACACTCCCAAAGGTATAGTGAAAATGGTAAACTGGATTCTCCCTGTGAAACCCTGCATCACCGTTAGGATAAAGCCCCAAATTCCTAACCTGACTTTCAAGGTCAGTTGTGATATGGTCTTTGTTCATCTCTGCAGCTTTATCTTTCCCCACTTCCTCTTTCTACTTTCTACCTCACCCACAATGCTCTATTGATCTACTTGATGTTTCCTAAAGTTGAGGAAGTCTTCTTCCAACTTGGCCTTCCTGTAATTTATTTCTCTTTTAGAACATCATTTCCCACCCCTCTGAACACCTGCTTAACTTTCAGAATTCAGCTTACCTTGTGCTCCTTCTGTTCTTGTCCCCACATTAATTCCTTCTCTATCTTAAATATTACTATTTTCTCATAATAACCATATTGTTATTATAGGAATATATTCTATATTTATCCTTGAGTGTCTTTGGAAAGTAAGAGTCTCTTATTCTATGTTGTATATCTAGGGCCTATTAAATTTCCCAGCTCATAGCAGGCACTCAAAACAAATTCGTTGAATCAATGGGGCAAGCAAAGATGGACAGACGCAGCTGCAGTTGCCTGGACGATATGCAGTTGGTAGAAAGACCATGATATTCCAAGCATATGCTAATATAATTCAGATATAGTGGCTGCAGTGGACAGCCTCTGATTTTGCTTTGTACAATCTTTAAAAAGGACTGAGCAGGGCCGGCCGAGTGTCGCGATGGTTAAGAACTGCATTGGGACGCCAGAGGGCCCTGGTTCGGATCCCACATATGAGGGCCAGTGACACCACCCTCTACAGCTAAGATGCTGAACAATGGCTC
>NW_017731991.1:215942-222792 GCF_001890085.2 Hipposideros armiger | reverse complement strand
AAAAAAAAAAAAAAAAGAATTTTTCTTGGAAAAGGCAAACTTCTATAGATGGATTGCACTTTAGTCTTTAACATGAAGAACAATTGGAGCTAGTAAGTGAAACAAGGTAGAGATTTTCAGGTGATGTGCGCACGCACACGCGTGTGTGTGTGTTTTCTATGTGAAATGACTATTGAAAAAAACCTTTCCCTGAAGAAATCTTCAATTGCTTTCCTTTTGTCAGGTATCAATTATGCAGTAGAGATGACAGAACCATAATTTTTTTTTTTTAGCTGAGCCATCCTGTCACCTGTTGGCAGCTCAGCAGCAGCTCAGCTCTGGCTGGGACTCGAACAGCTGCTACTCAGAGCTTGCACTCTTGAGCGAGCTCTTAACCAACTGAGCCACTCCGCCGGCCCTGACAGAACCATAATTTAAAAGTACTTTATTTCTCTTAAAAATGCAAAGCAATTAAGTAAACTATATGGACTTTTAATGATTTAAAAGCTAAATAATAAGGCTATGAATGAGATTAATAGGAACACAAACCCTGAGATTTGAAAGGGACCATAGCCACTAACAGGTTGGTTGTATCCCACCAGTTTTTCTCCCACTCTTCCCTTCCAAATGGGACACTGAATTTCTCAGCCAAGAGGATTTGTTGTAAATAATACCATTTGCAATTTGTTGGGCCCTAAATGGTCTTAGCCCTGTCTTCCTTGCTCAGTGCTTGACTTGTTTACTAAGTTGATGGTTGGGAGAAGATAAGTTTGCTTATCCTCTGGAAGTTGAGATATACAGATGTGATGCTTGGAATTCCCCAAACCATTTTCTACCATGATAGTGGCCAACTTGAGATAAAGCTGACACAGAGAAGAAGGCAATGCAAAAACAAGTGGAGCCAGGTATCTGATCAAATCACTTCTAAGGGCTGCCTCACATTTAGAATTTTCAGTCATGGGAGCCAATGCATTTCTAAGTTTTAAATTTTAATACATTTGATTTCAGTTTTATGTTACCTGAAGGTGAAAAAAAATCTTAAATAATACCCACTTCTAATGCTCTTTCCCTAAATGAAGACATTTTGATTCAGAACAATATAGTATCTATTGCTAAATGTTCAGATCCATGACTTTAACATTCTTTTGTTGAGCTCCTATAATGTGCTAGATCTTGTGCCTGGTTCTCTGTTTCTGTAAAAGTACATAGACATGCTCCTGCTCTTGAGGAAGTTAGATCTCGCTGGGAGAACATACATGCATTAGTTATGCTTCAAGGTGAAAATGCTTTAATTGGGGCACAGAGTGATGTGGCTGCATCGAGGAAGACAGGAACAGTTCTGTGTGGGGTGGTGGGAGAAGGAGAAATGTCTCAGATAAAAAAGGAATAGGACCTTCTAAAAAGAGGGAACTTGTCTCCAAAATTGAAAAGCTATAAAAATGCACAGCATATCTGAGGATACCTTAATATATGATGTGAGTGTACATTGTGTGTGGTGAAGAAAGGGATAAGGAATGAATTGAACATATTACGTGCTCAATATTATTGACGTAAAAAATGAAGGCGATTTTTAGCAAAGTTCAAATTGTGTTTTTGTCTTAAGTATTTAATCTAGGTGTTTATACAGATCAAAATAAATGTATTCCAAGGGAGCTAGCTGTTGTCTATGCAGATGAAGAATCAACATCATATTTTCTCTTTTTAGCAGTAAATTAAGAATAATTTTAAAGAAAATAATAAAAGAAGATGTTTTCTATTTTAGCTTGGCATTTTGAGATACTGCAAATAAACTAATGTTACCAGTAAATGAGTTTAATGCTATAATGAAACAAGCATAAAACAAGGAATTGTGGGTTCACTTTCTAGATCTGTTTTAGTTTAACCTTCAAAAGGCATTTATCTTCTCTGGACATCAGTTCCTTCTTATACAGAAATGAGGCAGTTGTCACCTATTTTCTGAGATACCATTTTAACTTCTGAAAATGTATCATTTTTTAATGTTTTAACCTCATGCTTTTTAAAAAAAAACTCAAATGTGGTTCCTTTTGGATTTTTGAATTATGTTTGTACTTGTTTGATTATGAAGTATTACATAAGTTTTCAGAGGGGGTATATAGAGTGAAGAAAGATGGCTTAAGCATTAGTAGGCCCTCAATTTGTTGTTCTTATTAAAATCTCGCCTTATGTCTTCTTGTAATAGAATGATGCCACTAGCTCTCCCAAAGTAGGGTATATACTTTGACATATGGTCAGGATTGATTTAAGCTGAGTGCTCATTGGGTCCCATCTACTTTCTTTTGCATTGCAGTCAAAGACGATGGACCAGAATACAACTAACTTACTGCTTTGTTCAGAACTGTTGTAGAAGGTGTTGGGTGGGGACAAAAACAACATCCATTCTTCTCTTCCTTTCTCTTAATGGGTCTCTAATTCTATTTGGAGCTGCAATGAATCCAATTAAAAATCAATATTTCCCAGGTTGTTTGCAGCTAGATATGTTCATATGGTTAAGTTTTAGCTAATGAGACATAAGTCGAAATATTATATGGGATTTCTCAGAAGTGTTAAACAGGACACTTCTCGCCTTTCACCCTCCTGCCTGCTACCTGTAGCATGGCTGGAGCTTGAGTGACCAACTCAAATAAAGCTAAGAGTATTAAAAGAGCAAGAACCTGGATCCCTGTATTATACTTACCTACAGATTTAATTTATATGAAATAGAAAAAAACCTTCTATCTTGTTTAAGCCATTTTGGGTTTTCTGACAAATACACCTGAATCTAAATCTTAATTAGTACTGAGGGAGATTCAACATCAAATGCTATCAGGTTTTCTTTTTCTGTCTCTTAAGTCTATCCTTTACTTTATCCGCTCTGTCCTCATGTTTCTCACCACCACGACACCACCACCACCTTTACTGATTACTTGACACCTTTACTGATCACTGAGAGACTATTTCAGTTGGTTCCTAACTACTCTATACCATCCAGTCTAGACCTCTCCAGTCTGTTTTCTACACTGTGGTCAAATCAAAGTTTTCAGAACATAAATTGGGTCAGATTATTATCCACTCTTATTCTAGGTTGAAATTCTTCAAGGTATTATGGTCTGAATGTTTGTCCCCTCACAAATTTCATATGTTCAAATCCTACCCCCCAAGATGATGGTATTAGGATGTGGGGGTTTTGAAGGTGGAGCCTCTAAGTCTGTTTTAGTTTAACATTCAGAAGCATTTGTCTACTCTGGATAAAAATGAGGGTGAAGCCCTGATGATTGGGATTAGTGCACTTACAGAAGAGACCCCAGAGAGCCAGCTCCTCCCTTCTGATGTGTGAGGTTACAGGGAGAAGACAGCCATCTAGGAAGTAGGCGCTCACCAGACACCGAATCCGCTGGTGCCATCTTGGAATTCCCAGCCTCCAGAGCTGAGAAATACAGGATTGTTATTTATAAGCCACCTAGTTTATGGGTTTTTTTTTTTAACAGCATGAATGGACAAAGACAAAAGCAAGGTTTTCCAATGACAATTAGGATAGAGACTAACATTTTTAACATTGTTTGCACTAGTTTTCTAGGGCTGCCATAATATAACACCACAGACTAGGTGACTTAAACCACAGAAATCTGTTTCCTTACAATTCTGGATGCTGGAAGTCTGAGATCAAGGTGTCAGCAGGGTTAGTTTCTTCTAAGGCCTCTCTCCCTGGCTTGTAGATGGCTTTCTTCTCCCTGTGTCTTCACATGGTCTTCCTTCTGTGACGTTTGTATCCTAATCTCCTCCTCTTATTAAAGACACCAGTTATTAGATTAGGGCCCAACCCAATTACCTCATTTTACCTTGATTACCTCCTTAAAGGCTCTGTGTCCAAATGTAGTCACATTCTGAAGTACCAGAGTTTAGGACATAAGCATGTGAATTTTGGGGGAGCACAATTCAGCCATTAACAATAACCTATAGTGTTTGGCTCTGCACCTACGTGCTTGTAAGCCTTTGAAGGCTCCATGAGAAGACCACCAGGGAAACTTGTTTATCATACAAACTTTCTGGGCAAGGGGCGAATAACACCATGACAGAGCCCCAGTAGTGTCTCAAAAGGTCAAGTTTCAAAAAGAGTACTTATTAGTGGTCCGGGCAGGGCCTGGTTAATGAATTTGTAAACTAGACAAGTTGCTGGAACAACCAGCATAGCTTTTGTTTTAACAGGAATCCATTATGATTTTGTGTTAAAAGTTAAAACATTTGAGCTTTACTTTTGTCTGTATTGCACATCACAGTTAGGTACAATTTAACTGCTTTCAGAATCATAGTTAAGTTTTACTATCTGTGGTTTCTGTGCTTTTCTGTTTGATTTCAGTGCCCTTCTCCATTTCTGGTCATCATTGCCTTCCAGCTATGTGATTAATCCAGATCTGTATTGCTGTTCAATGGGCTGTGAGCCACTTTGATATTTTCTAGTGTCACGGCTTCTTGCTCTTGTTAGAATGATCACCTGGCATGAATGGTGGCACTTGCTTGCGGCAACAGAAACTCTTAGACAAACATTCATTCCTATGAGAATTTGCAAAGCACTATGCAGCCATGATTATAGACTTACAAATACAGGTCATAAAATCATGCCCCATAATTTATTTGGATCTTCCTTGTATAATAAACAAGGAGCTTTTCCCTTTAGTTTGGATATTGATTATTCAACTTTTCCTGTATCTGAAGATTTAGTCCCAAATCTGGTATTTGTCAAGGATAAGGGTCTTAGGAATAGCACGACTGAAGGATGGAGGACGTTACTGGCAATTTAGAACCTTAACATAGCAGAGAGGGAAGAAAGTAGCAAAGAGGACAGGTCTACCTCTATCACCCACGTGGCTGTGAACTGGGCAAATCACTGGGCTTTTCTTATGGAGGAATCTCATCTTCTTCCTAAAACTGAGATTTGCNCTCACTCGGGAAGAGCGCAATGATGGTGCCAGCTTGGGCCAGTGAAGCAACATCCTCC
Source organism: Hipposideros armiger (assembly GCF_001890085.2). Taxonomy (NCBI): domain Eukaryota; kingdom Metazoa; phylum Chordata; class Mammalia; order Chiroptera; family Hipposideridae; genus Hipposideros; species Hipposideros armiger. The sequence continues at coordinate 217,820 of NW_017731991.1, read as the reverse complement.
ACAACTAGACTGAAGAACAAAAGGACAGCAACTTGTCTATTCCCCTTCCCCCAATTCCCCAGTGCTGTTCCCATCTCCCAATTCCCCCAATAAAGAAAAAAAAAAAGGACTGAGCACTTTCTCATATTGTGTACACACACACACATACACACACAGGCACACACGCAAATCCACATCCACCTACCACTCCTCCCCACATTCATCCTTTTTTCTCTCGCAAACATTTGGGGAGGGGAGATCATCTGACTGTGTGAAATGGAAGGTGTGACTGGGAAACAGATTTCTAACTGCTCCTCTACAAGTAGCTAGGTTCTGTTTTCCACTCTGCTAATAAAACAGTTGCATTGCGTGTCTCTGCTTCCCAGCTTCCAAAATGTGGGTGACATATTTTGTCTGGTATCTTGTCCTTTCCCATTCTCTTTGTCCTTGTGGATGTTAGTTTTTTAAAAATAGTCCTTCATGGACATTTTAGTTTATTTTAGGGACAGGTAGAAAAAAATGTATATTAATTCCATTATGCTTAAGTGGACATTTTCTGCTTCAATATCATACCTAATTTTTTGACAAACATAGCTTTCCCCTAATATTTAGGTAGTTTTGAAATATGTGTTGCAGTCAATAAACTCTGCATCTGGTTGCCAGGGATGAGGATATAAAGTGTGCTATGGGTAAGTCAGCTTATAAGAGCTGATTATTAATTAAATTTCTAATTTTTTGTGAACCAGTTATATGCACAGCTATTATTAAAATTATATTATCTGGTCATATTATTGATGAAAGTATATTAAAATAAAGTTAATAAAAACTCAAATTGTATTACTTCCTCATTATTTTACTATATTTTATTGTTATCTATGGTCTTGAGGTTATTCACATCTATTTTATCTGTAAGATAGAAATATCACACAATGATGTACAACTGTGTATCTCTGCAGTCAGTCACGTCATACTGGTAGCTTGAATGGGCCATGGTGGAAATATTTATGTCAAGGGAATCTGCAAATGCTAAAAATAAAGGTATTTTCTTCCTCAAGGAAACAGGTTGTTAAATATTTACCAGCATGCCATTGTTATATATCCACCAAAGTATTTCTTACCGGCACCCTTCGCCTTTATTTAGATCTGTCATGACCGTAGCCTAGAGGTTTTGTCTGTTTCCTTCCTTTCCTCCTTCCTTCATTTCCCTCCCCTCTTTTCCTCAGTCCTACTTTTCTTCTGTCTTGCTATTCCTCTTTTTCTTCCTTCCTTTCTTTAGAAGCAGAACTCCATATAATGGAGTTAGCCACCCACTGGCCAAGGTATGGCTAGAGATGGCTACATTGGCTGGAACCAGAGCATCACCAGGTCTTCCTCTACTGCTGCTCCCACCTGCTTCGAACCAAGGAAGATCACCATGAACTTTTTGCACTCTGCCTGGGATATCTTGATTTTATTCTCCAAGGTCACTGAGTCTATTTGTGAAAGGTTTCACATCCACCTTCTGAAGTGTCATCCCTTCTCACTGGTTTACACTGTTTAGGCCTGAACCTTCTCCTATCAGAACATGGGAAAATAAACAAGCATTTCATGCACTTCTAGACAAATCCTGTTTGACTCACAGGATAGGACAGAAATAATGCTACATGTATTTTAAAAGAGCCTTTCTCTGCCAAGTTGCACATGGTTAATTTATAACTTTCATTTTATAAAATATAACATTGTCTTGGCTGGTCATGCTAAAGCCTGATCAGTTATTAATATAATTAATAATGATTTCATTATGTTTGGATATAAGAATTTTTCTTGGGGGGCCGGCCGAGTGGCTCAGTTGGTTAAGAGCTCGCTCAAGAGTTTGAGCTCTGAGCAACAGCAGTTCGAGTCCAGCCCGAGCTGAGCAGC
>NW_017731991.1:209064-211375 GCF_001890085.2 Hipposideros armiger | reverse complement strand
GAATCCACAAAATGATCTGTAAATTACTGGTGTAATTTAGCATAATACTGAGTGGAATCATCTCTGTTCTTAAATTGCAGCTAACGTCCAAAGTGAGGATAAGAGGCGCTAAGTATCCCACATTCTGATAAAAGCTTCCCTCACGTCACAAAAATTGGCACCATCTCCCTAGGGTTTATTATGGTGGAGGCTTCACTAGAGTCCACCACCCTGGCATCCCTCCACCATTCTTCCCCTGGAACATTTAAGGGAAAGTCTGTGGAGCAGAGAGGGAGGATGCCAGAATATACACTTCAGGAGGGAGTATAGGGCTTGTGGTGTGAGGTTGTTCCCTTCCATTTTGGAAGCAAAGAGAATGGACTGAGGGCCCAAGAGAAACCATTGAGTGTGATTGGGGATGCCTGCAAAAAAAAGAATCTGGTAGATCATCTGGCTGTATCTCACCTGCTTAGGGAGTGGCTTGGTAGATTTTGTTCTTGTTTCTATTTGATCAGGAGAAAAGAGGATTGGGGAGAGAAGGGAAGAGGCAGAGCTGGATTAGCAAAGATGTATGAGTTTCTCATAAATCTCACAGACAGTGCAGATGATAGTCAGGTTCAAGCTTTCTTACCAGCAGTGCTCAAAAGAGGGCAGACTACCAGGCTACGGGGGAGGCTGGCTGGATGCGGGACTGAGAGGTGATGGAGGAAAGTGATCCAGAAGCAGATTTTACCTCAGGGAGTTCCACAAGGGGGAGTCCTTTCAGGGCTCTTTTGCAGTCTCCCTATGCAGCCCATGTGAGAGTCAGAGGGTAGACACCTGTCATCCAGGGAGGGGAAACCACAGCCGTCAGTGCCAGTCCACAGCACTGATGACCCACAGGAAGTTATATGGTCTCATCCAGGTGAGTACAGGATATTTGAAATCTCCCAGGGTTCTTCTACCTGCCCCAATAATGAGTACATATGAACCCAGAAAGAAAGAGGAAGGTGAGGTGTGTTAAGACTAACCCCGCCCCCTCTTCCCCTTCAATATAGTCCATGTGACCACAGGACTTAGGAGGAAAGGAAAGCGTGGAATTAGGTATGACTTTAGAGTTTTAAAATGGACAGGACAAAGTCTGGATAACCAAAAGTGCCTGGAGAAGTATGACATACTTAAAATATAGTTAACAAACAGGAAAGAGGGATATGTCAAAAGATTTTTTTATCATACATTGGAAAAAATTGTTTTATTTTTATACCTTCCAGAGTTAAGAATCAATGTACTAGTTGCATCAGCCCTCTTGCTTTAGCTTGTGGGAGTCTGCACATCCTTCCTTAACATGCTGCTTGACACTGTGTTCAACACCCTTGCACACCTGGCTCACAGCAAATGTTGACATGGGGGTGATGTCCGTACTTCATAGTCCCGAGTTATGGTCGAGTTTCTGGCTGTACAACATATGATGGAGTTTAGGAATGATGTTCTTGCTCTACTCTACCTTACTTTTCAGAAACTCATCTCAACACTGCGTCTCCCAGCGGAGTAATGAGAAAAACTGGCAGATGTATTTTATCTAACAGTTGTGATTTATCATTAAAGCCTACATTAAAGCCTATGCTTTGTTTTGCAACCACTATAAATCCACGAGCAACCCGTTTCTTCTCAGTCATATATAAGGTGTGTTATGTGCTGAGATAAGAGAAAGATTTCATGGTATTTTCTCTAAGCCCTATAAAATAGAATTTGCCTAGCCAGGAGCCTAGCCCTTCTTTTAGGGAGATAAATGGCCTCTTGCATTTTTTTCCCTCCTGGGCTTTGATTTTTGAATGCTAGTAGGTTTTATACCCTTAGTTTCATAATCTTTCTTATTGACAGAGAAAAAAGAATAAAGCTGAGATGTTTTGCTTTTCTACTGCTGCCATTAGCAGGACACTATTTGTGCTCAAAGCAAGTCTATTCTTCTCTTACTCTTTTCCTCTTTCTGAGAATGTTAGAAAGCTTTGTTTTTATGGCCTTGAGCTATCTTTCCAATCAGCTCATTATGGCTCTAGCCTTTCCATGATAATTTTTACAGAATGATACCATACTTTGATATTTATCCTTTGATATGTACTCTGTTTATTTTTATTTTTTGTTATAAAGACTTAAAATACAAAAATGTTGGTGTGCTTCTTGTATAACCACATTGTTTTTGCTTTTCTCAATGCCTAATCAACCATTTTTTTTTTTAAGATTTTTATTGGAAATTGGGGTGATGGGACCAGTGCTGGGGAATTGGGGGAAGGGAAACAGACAAGTTGCTGTCGTTTTGTTCTTCAGTCTAGTTGTGGAGGACGTTGCTTCACTG